>NC_036654.1:1691475-1755265 GCF_002806865.2 Cucurbita pepo subsp. pepo
TTTTTTTTTTTTGAATCAAACATATAGAAAATATTAATGAATTGTCACATAAATTTTTTTAACTATAGATCAATTTTAAAATATAAATATATCTCAACTGGTTATGGTCATGGTCACTGTAAAATTGACTAAAACATATATTTAACTTAAAAATTAATTTGTTGACCGATTGATTACTATTTTTAATATAAATATTTTTTAGTTCATATCATTGATATTATATAAACAATAAAAACGTATTTTAATATGGAAAAGGTAAATATAAAAGCCCATTTACTTGTTACTGATACTTATTTACCGGAGACCTACCTTAAATTATACAAGAATTCTAATTTGGAAATATATTAATCTCTGTTAGATAAACGAGGTTAAAGATGAGACGAAGAGCGTAGCCCTCACAATTTTTACATATAAAAAGAAATATATATTTTTCTATTATAAACTATAATATATATATATATATATATATATTGTATACGTGAATGCTCCCTATTAAGACCTCTAGCTTTGTAAATGCAACACCGTCAACCCTTATCATTTCTTGTATCAAGAAAACAAATAATAAATGTGTAATTATTGAGATTAAAATGTGTGAGTTTATAAAGTTTAGTCAAATTCATAACCTAAGATAATAAAATTCATATGCTAGATGTCACAATCGCACTCTTGCAATAACGAGACGGTGATTGTGCGACACTTGTTCTAACCAAGCGAACAAGTTAGCCGTGAGAAATTTGGACATCGTGGATAACATCGGCGTAGGTTCGGACCTCAAGTCACGTTTCAAGAAAAAGGTCTAGAAAACGTGCGCGAGGAAAGTACATTTTAAAGCGGTTTGAAGAATTGAAGAAAACAACATTATATGATTAGAAGTAAATTAAGAAATATCACGGCTTAAATAACATATAACTCAGGGTACGAAGAAGTGTCAATTAGTTATATCCTCCTATATACATTTTTGGGCATTTTAGGCCTGGCATGTGTAGACATGGTTTTGGTGAACGTTCATACACCCTGTATTGACCCAACATGAAATGACAAAAGCTTATCTAGAATGAAAGCAAAAGAGGTTTGGAACATACATGCAACCATGAACAACATATTCAGGACAATCAAAACCGAAAGCACGTAACAGAGGTTTGGAACATACATGCAACCATGGACAACATGTCCAGGACAATCAAGATCGAGAGAACTACCATGTGGCCATTGGCAACACGCCTTGAACAAGCATGACCGTGACACGAGACATCTAAGTTTGACTTTTGTAATTTCTAAACTAAGTCTCATGAGTCAAATTTTATCATTAATTAATTTTTAAAACATAATTAATTAAATTTTCATTTTTCATCGTTGACTCTGGAGAAACTTCTAATTTTTCTTTTTTTTTTTTCCTTTTGCCTTGTTAATTTAAGTATGTATTTATTTATTTACTATATTAAGCAATATTTAAATCAAGATTTTAAAGTAATCTTAAAATAAGACATGTATATTAAGAAATTTTTTTGGTTTATGAATTTTCTTCAAATTATATTTGATTGAATTTTTAAAAAGTTTTGACTTGACCCAACTCGACCTATTGTGAATGGCGATCGATCACAATTCTTCTGTGGCAGTACTAGCGAAAGCAAACTCCCAACATATACTCAATGCTCCATGCATTAGTAGCTAGTGGTATGTCATGCACGAAAAGTCGACAATATCTGTTAAGGGTGAACTTAGACTGTTACGAATGATATCATAGCTAAGGAGTGGATTGTGTAATTGTGAGATCTCACATTGATTGTAGAAGGGAACGAAACATTTCTTATAAGGATATGGAAACTCTCCCTAGAAGAAGCATTATAAAACCATGAGGTTGACGACACTATGTAACGTGCCAAAGTGGACAATATGTGCTAGCGGTGGGCTTGAAGCGTTACAACTAGAAATTGGGTGGTGTGTCGTTAAGAGAGAAACGAAACATTCCTTATAAGTAGAAACTTCTCCATACCATAGATATTTTAACCTCGGCAAGGCTAACGACAATACATAACAGGTTAAAGCGGACCAGAACTAGAAATACATCTTCAAACGAAGGTGTGGTGGATCCTCGAGATGGCATCTTCAAATGCAATGGGCCTCGGCCAGAGGCTTTGGGATTTGATGGGTTCATGTGCAGAAATGTTGACCATACTAATTATGAGTAGGAGTCTAATGCTAGCAGATATTGTCCTCTTTGTGCTTTCCCTCTCGAGCTTCCCCTCAACGCTTTAAAACGCGTCTTCTAAGGAAAGGTTTCCACCCTTATAAATGGTGATTTGTTCTCCTCCTCAACCATGTGGGATATCACAATCTCGTTACCCTTGTGTGCGTAAGGGAACAAGCCAATATTTCACTTTGATATGATCTAAATGACCACCGATTTAGAAAAGAACGATTTAGAATATTCCATTCATGTAGCAGCCATCGCTTTGAAAAGCGATCCCTTACCTTTCGTTCTTTAAGGTAGCGATAGATTAAGGGGAGCTAAAAGATTTGTTTTAGTAAAATAGTTGATATTGTTCGATGTGTAAATATATAAATAGAACAATATCAACTACGAAAAGGATTTTGTTCGACACAATTTTTAGATACTGTTAGCTCATTACGTATCACCATCAGTCTCACAGTTTTAAAACGCATCGGTTAAAGAGATGTTTCCACATTCTTATAAAAAATCTCACAAAATTAGACATCTATCAAGTAAACAAGGCTACGAGAGGTTTAAACTCGGAAACACCCTTAAGATCTTGTTTTAATTTTTTACAATCGGTTATTATTTAGGTGAAATCTGACGAGATCAGGGAGGTTCAACCATAAGTTAAGTCTAATTTGAAGCTCTACCGGCACCTATTTAATGGATCATTTGAAGCTCGGATGGCCCGACATATAAAAACACAAAGAAAATTATTGAGAAACACAGGAAAAATAGATTCCAAGAACATGGGAGGAAAAAAATAATTATGAAGAAAAAAAAAAGTCTTCAAAATTAATCGAAGGAATAAATAATTGTAATATGATAATTTATAAAATTCAATAATGTTATATAGTATAGAAAAATTTCATACTATAATTGCCCATATTGAAATATATCACAATAATTAAATTAATAAAAATAATAACTCAAGTGGGCCATGTGCCAATCTAAATTCCCATGCTTCTAATGTCTAAAAACAAATATTTTATTTATCAAATGTTTTTATTTTTATATACAGAAATTATTAATTTAAATATCTTCATTTATTTATTTATTTTCGCACTAAATAAGGGAATCAAGTTGGCCTCGATATTGACATCTGGATTACTTCGCCATTACAAGTTGGCTTCCACCACCACTCTGTCCATCCCACGTCATCCCGACGTTCAACTACACCCCCCAAAATTAGACGTGGGACCCACCTTGCTTTCTTGCGTGGCACTGCCACATCACTCCAATCTAATGCCAGGAGGGACTGTAGACTACATTACTTCAACTTTAGGTTATTTTAAATATTTATCAGTCATCTACTCACAATCGCTCTCGTTCCGATGAGTATTGGTTCATTCATATAACTCTCATTTATTTGAGTGTCACATGCGTATCGTCCATAACTCATATATTATTGGAAGAGGCAGTACCAGGAGGGACGGTAGACTATACTACTTCCCATATAGATAATAACTTTCGGTTATTTTAAATATTTATCAGTCATCTACTCACAACTGCTCTCGTTCGGATGAGTACTGGTTCATTCATATAACTCTCATTTACTTGAGTGTCACATGCACATCGTCCATAACTCATATATTATTGGAAGAGGCAGTACCATTTTGATATCAACTATAATCACCCAATTTTTTTATTAAAAATTAAGGTTGTTACACATGCCTGACACATTTAAAATGCGTGAGATTTTAATTTTAATTTATTTAAATTATTATTTTTTATATGAATATGATTACATAGATTAAAAAATTTAGTTTTAAATATGAAATACTAAAAAGTTTTAAAAATTAGAAACTAATATCCATAATTTGAAATAATCTATTTTGATATTTTAATTATACGACATTTAAAATGTTTTTTTTTTTCACTAAACTAAAATTAAACTTTAAAAAAAAAACAGCCATAAATATCAAAAAGAATTTTTTAAATCTGTTTATTAATTTAATGTCCTTAATCAGCCGCCACATAGCTCGGTTGTGGTTTCTGGTGCTACGGTTTCCGGCACACGTGTGACGGGCAAACTTGTAAGGCTGCCCAAGAGACACGGGCAGAGAAGTGGACAATGACCTCGTATATCGTGCCAAGAGTTTCATGCTTCGTTGTTGCTGTCGGCTTCTGATTGGACAGTGGGGCCGATGTCTAGTCAGCAAGAATAATAATTTCTTCGCTTTTTCTAAAAACAAATATCATAATATTCCGAATATTAATTTCTTTCCCCCCTGTGGGCCCCTTTGAATTTCCAGAGAAATTATGATGCTTTACTGAATTGTCCTTTTTGCCCTCAAATATTTCGCTAAATTACCAATACACCCACTCTCCCCTTCACTGTACTTGGATATCTGACTGTCAGACAAGAGCAGCCTAGATTTTGTGCATCTTATTTCTTTTTTTCCCCCAACTTTCTCTAAATCCTATTTTCACCCCATTAGGACCCACATATTTAATCACCTACCTTTCGACTTCGACTCGTCATATTATGTGTCGCATTTATATATAACATGATTGCAATTTGCTGTCCGTTCTCTCTTAATATCTTCATCGAGAAGATTATTGACACTTTTCTTCCTTCGTCTTATCAAAACTTCATCTTTATCTGCTCGTTTCGATTTCGAACATATTTCTCGAATATTAGTAAAAATGGAGCCAAATGGTCTTTAAAATGCAAATAACTAAATAAATGTGGTGAATTTGAAATTACTAGGGAAAGGAAGGACCAATATCAAAATTTTATCTTTTTGTCTGTTGATTTTCAATTTCTTTGTCTCTAATATTTGCAAAAATGGGCCCAAATGGTCTTTAAAATGTAAATAACTAAAAGAAATGGTGTGGACTTAAAATTACTAGAGAAAGGAAGGACCAAATATTAAATTTATTAAAATTTATTGTGTCCCTTCCTTTTAAAGGAATAGGTACATGCACTGTGCCTTTAGATTAACTCAATTGGTATCTAAATAAACGCCACTTGGAATTTAATCAAGTACAATAACCTTTTTAATTACAATATTAAATGTTCCAGTACATCGCACACTACGATGGTTTTGGTTTGTGTAGCCAATCAATTTCCTCCACGTCCGTTGTTATCACGAGGTTATGTAAAGCTCATGGAGATCCCGTGTGCTACGAAGTAGAGGATTACTCCTCACTGATTCAGGCGACTATAAAACGGCCCGAGATCTCCGATTTTTCCCACATTCGGCGCTCTCGCTCACTCTAGCCCTAATCTCTCGATTTCGAAGTGGAAATTTCTCTTCTATATGAGGAACGGAATGCGGTACCATGGCGGCGGTGATGATCACCGGCAAGAATCTCATTTCCTCGAAGCTTGCTTCCTCTGCCGGAGGCCGCTCGGATTCAACCGAGACATTTTCATGTACAAGTGAGTGATTGTGATTCGAATTCAATTCATTTCGTTCCGATTTCATTTTCTGGGTTTTTTTTTTTTTTTTTTGGAAGAAATTTATGTGAGACGATACTGACGGAATCTGCTCCGAATCGTATTGATTTCAGAGGAAACACGCCGTTCTGTAGCAAAGAGTGCCGGCAGGAACAGATTGAAATGGACGAAGCGCAGGAGAAGAGCTGGAGAATGTCTTCGTCGTATGCGGCGGATAAAACGACGGCGTCTGGTAAGAAGAACGTAAGGACGGATACAGTTGCAGTGGCGTGAGTTCCGATGAAGAAATTTTGAGAAAAAGAACGGAAAACAGAGAAAGAAAAGGAAATTCAGATTCAAATGCGAGAGGAAAAGATTTGTGTTCTTCGAACACAGAAACAAAAAAAGAGAGAAAGAAATGGAAATTCAGATTGAGATTTCTTCCTGTGGAGAAGAATCGATTGGCAGAGGTTATACAAAACTGTTCTGCTTCAATCTCTTTACTCAGCTTTCCAATTTTTTGTTTAAATTATAAATAAAAAAAGTTTGAATTTCATATAAATTGTTATATGAACTAGAATCCTAATTTTTTAATTTTAATTTTTAGAGGGATGTAATTTTCTTTTGTTATTTTAAAATACAGGGCACAGATCCATATATATGTATGGTACATTTCGTGTTCCATTTTTGTTCGTTTCGTTTTGTTTTATTTCCTAAAACTGCAAGTACTATGTACTTTGTTATTTAATATTTAAATAAAACTATAGATGTACTGAATATTTAGTTCAGGTTAATTTATGATTAGAAATATTTTCATATTTATTTTTTTTCCTTTTTAAAATCTAAAAAAAAATTGAACTAGATTAGTGTAAGTTGTGCTTTATGTGATTATTACATAGAGCATGGTCCCTTTTTAATTTAATACATACAATCTTGCTTGTGCCGGTAGTGTGACACTTATTCTAATCCAACGAACAAGTCAGCAGTAAGAAATTTGGATTTTGCGGATAACATTGGCGTTTGCTTGAGTTTCGACTCACGTTTGAGAGAAATATTTTAGAAACATGAGCAAAGAAATGCGTTTATAACAATTTTAAAGAGAACAATATCATAAGCTAAAAACGAGTATACGACAACTTTGAAAGTATATAACCTAGGTAGGACAAGTAAACGACATCTATGAAAGCATATAACCCGAATAGGAAGAATTGATAATTAGTTGCATCCCCTGTAGTACATTTTGCGGCATTTTAGCTCGGTGTAGACATAATTTTGGTGAACGGTCGTACACCCCCATATCGACATAACAGTTATAGTAAATATCTATTTAATACAACAATTATAGTAAATATCTATTTAATACGAAAGCAAGTAAAGATGGATTTGGAACGGGCATGCACCTATGGACCATATGTCATAAACAAACATGATTGAGACATCTACCACGCACGCGACTAAAGACAACACGTCTTGAACAAGCATGGCCGTACCCGTAAGCACCATACTAGTGTGCATTTTATTTATTTATTTTGCAAGTCAAACAAAATTTACTGCTGCTATCGTATGAATATCTAGAGTTCATTGTANTTTTTTTTTTTTTTTTTTTTTTTTTTTTTTTTTTGGGGTAAAATATGCTCATCATGATCAACGTTGAACGAAAATATTAAAAATATAAATTAAAATCAATATAGAGGCGAACAGATGAAAATCATCACCTACAAAGAATAGTGAAAGTCACACCTATTTGGCCTCATTCTCAACGAGAACGACCATATACCACATGAGGATATTGTCGAGCTCAACAAATGATGAGTAGAAATGGTAGAAATTTGCCTCAGCTCTTATAGAGGATGAACAATCAAGGTAGCGATAGACAGAGCTAAAATGAACTTCTATTCCAACTCGAAAAAAAAAAAAAGAAAAAAAAAAAGAGCACTGATACCCTGAGGTAGAGCAGACCCAAAACACACGTTCATTAAGATACTTAATTACCATCCCTCTGGATGAGATTAATAGCGATAGACGGAGCTAATATGAGCGGTCTGTCTTGTCGCATAGCTAATGGATGATTTTTTGGTCGAAAAGGGTACGACATGTCACTATTGTAAGTAGACCACAAAATAATGTAATTGTTACGACATCTTTTTACGATACACTCGAAGACTCTACTAAGATAATAAGATAATAAACATGTCGAAAATTGAATATTAATAAAGTTTGGTAATAGTATAATTTAATTGAAACTTTATATTTTTACCTTTTTAATTAATAGTTCGACTTAAAAAAAATAGAAAATAAAAAAGTTGGTATAAGGGCAAATCGGTAACTTCAAAATTATTAAAAATCTGTATTTAACATTTTAGCTATTATGGCAATATCATAAACCTATATTCATTTAATAATTAAAAAAAACTATTTATTTTTATTTTCTGAAAAAATTGGGCTTTCTAGTTAGGCCCACTAATTTAAAGCCCATACTCTAAGCCCAAACTAAAAATTTCCAATCATTTCGTCGCAGCCCAACAGAAAACCCCATGGTTAAGAAAAGTTTATAAATTTAAAAGTAAAAAATGAAAAAGAAAAAGAAAAAGGAAACACTAGCGTTATAAATAATTTAATACAAAAAAATAATTAAAAAAAAAAACATGTTTATTAATTTTATTTTCTGGTTTGACTTTAATTAAAAAAATTAAATGTTTGGTGGAGAATTTGTTTTTATATACATTTAATATGCATGTTTTTTCCATTTTTTAAATGAGTTATTAAACTAATATATATTTTAATAATAATGATATGCGACCATGGTGATAGCGACATGCAGTTCACGTCGAGAGTAATGACAATGGTGGCTATAGGTTGAGATTCCCAGACGTGGACCGACAAGTGACGGGCCTCAAGTGATGCCCATTCGACTACGTGAGGTCCGAGATAAATAAATGTCATGATGCAACGGAAGAGAACGGTGCATCATTCGACATACCAAGAAGAGTGTGTATTAAAACCAAGTCGAGACATAGATAAGTTTGGAGAGGACGATATGACACAAGTGTCGAAGACAAAGCTTGGAGAGGGTCGGGTAGGGTCTCGGGCCATAACCTTAGAAGTCGAGGTTCCGGGTTTAGAATTTTATTTATTTATTTAAATTTTGTACCAAAACTAGGTACAACTGTCTAATGTTCAAGAATTAAAAAGGTTACAATAAACGCCAAAAATTATTCCCACATGCAACTATAAATAATAATAAACCAAAAAATGGCTGAGAATTTATATGCATATAAACCAAATATATATTTTAGATTTTATAATAATTTTATTATATTATTTAATTTTAAATAATTAATAAGTTAATTATTTTACTTAATATTAATATTAAATCAAATAAATAAAATAATTTAATTCATTTAATCTTGATTTATTTACCTTAAATTTTAGGCTTTTTAAATTTGTTTTTGTAATAAATTTAATAATTATATTTGATTATATGATGAAATAAATTATATTAAATCTTATACTATTATAATAATTTATTAATAAAACAAGAATTTGTATGGAATAATAAATATATTATAAATAATATATTTAGCCATCAATATTAATAATCATCTTTAAATAAATAATTTTAATAAAACTATACAAAATATATAAATAGTTTTCTACCGTTGTTACGACACACAGTTATTTAATTCGATGAGTCGGTTAAAAAAAAGCAAATTTAATGAACTGTATGCTAAAAGCTTAATTTTCAAGCTAAGTTAAGTAACTTTTTGTTGACAAGTCACGATTCTTTGGATAAAAGTAGTTTGCATATCAAAACAGTGTGTATATCATCTTTAACTCCGCTCAAATTTATTTTTAATATACTAAATATTTTAAATTAGATCCAACTAAGCGGGTCGATCCCATCAATAAAATTTTTATTCTATATTTAAGTGACATTCTTTTAATTTAAAACACATTCAAATACATTAGTATGTCAATAAAACAATAATTTAATCACGTGTCAATTTCTTATTTATAAATTTTAATTTACAAAAATACTAATACGGAGCGTGGCAAAGGAATTATGGAATTTAAAAACAGTAATTTAAAATTATATTAAAAAAGTAATTTAAAAACAGCATAATTCTTAATTATGCGATAATAATAATTTCATTTAAACCAAAAAAAAAAAAATCTTATACGGAGCGTGGCAACGGAATTATGGAACCGACGTATTAATTAAAAAATAGTTTAATTTAAATAAAAAAATCCGCAACGGTCAGATCATTGTAATCAGTTTTCTTTTTAAAAATAAATTAATATGATATATATATATATATATATATATATATATATTTATATTTATTTAAAATAATGTTTATATTTTGTTAAATTAAAATTAAATTTGGTCAAAAAGAGCTAGGCTATGGTGATCATTGTAAAATTGAATAAAAATAGAATATTGTATATAAAAAAAATCTAAATTTTCTTGAGCTTTGGCTTCACGGGTGGTTTTGGTTCGATAATTTAATTGTTCTATAAGTTTGGTATTTAATTTTTTTTCTTCTAATTTCATTAAATTAAAAGTATAGAAACGATAATATCGCCTCATAACTTTAAAATTTAACGTAAAAAATATCATAAATTTATGAGCAAATACTTGAAATATAATGTTTCAATTATGAATTATAGAGACGAAATATATTAATTTTAGCAAATATATATATATATATATATATTCGTTTTAAATTTATCTATATTTGGTCATTTAATTTCAAAAAGTATTTAATAGATCATTAAATTTTAAATTTTATGATTTACTTAATAAAAGAATATTTAAACTTTTAAATTTGTGGTTAAAGAATTTTGAATATATTCCAAACTTTAAAAATGAATTAATATACAAAATCTTGAATTTTATGTTAATATAAAGCTAAATTTTTAATTTGCAACTAATATGTTTGTAATTTTTTAAATACTAAATTAACCGTTTATTAAACACAAAATAGGTATAAATTTAAAAGTTGAAGGACTAAATTGTAATTTAACAAACACGACCCGTTACATCATCCCAATAGCTTACAAATCAAGCAACCCACATAAAAAAAAAATTCTGAACAATGTTTAACTACCATAAATCACTGCAAAACACACCAAGACTGAACTGTTCGTGTTTATTTTTAATTCGTGTTCATTGAGTCGTTCACATGTTTAACGTTCGATACGATATTGAATATTTAAAAAGAGAAGGGTAAATGGATAAAAATATGAAAAATGGAGGGAGTGAAATGTAAATTACTATAATAATAATTATTATTATTATTATTTTGGAATTTAAGAAGTGATTTTTAGAGGAATATGGAAAATTAAAAAAAAGAAAAAAAAAGGAAAAGAAAATGGAATGATTAGGAAAAGCAAGACTCGTTCGATCTTCGATCTCCTAAAAAATCTACCTCTTTTGACCCATCTTACCAGTCAGTTTGTTACCCTTCTTCATCAATTTCTCTCTCTAAAACGCCCACAAACCACAATACACACCCCTTCTTCTTCCCCTTCTTCTCCCACTCCTTATGATTCTCTCAATTTCTCTCATGATTTCCCCTTGAAAACCCTAATTTCTGCGATTTCTTTCTATTTATCTCTTCACTCTCACTCCCCAACAGGTTTTCTTCATTCTCACTCCTCTACTTCTTTCCCCCATTCGTCTGTCTTTTCCTTTAATTTTCCTTTTTGGGCTGTTTCTGCGGCTCTTTCTGATTTTTCTCCTGTGTTTTTTGATGGGGTTTCTTTGTTTTTGCAGGGGATAATCGGAAGAATCGATTTTTCTTTTTTCTTTTTTTTTTTTCTTTTTTTTTTTTGTCGGGAGATTAAGGGTTGGAATATATGTCCTTCAATCAATCAAGGTCCGATAAGAACGAAGGCTACACTCAGTATCGCAAATCCGGGCGATCCAGTAACTTTAATCCACAGAGAGGCTCTTCAGGCACTCACTCTAAGCCCGGCGGTGCCGGAGGCTCCGCGCCTTCTCCGTCGATCGCTTCTAATCGTAGGTAATGATTTAGGGTTTCGTTTCGGTTGTTTTCGTTTTGTGATTTTTTTTTTCTCCCAATTGTTGATGTTCTTCCTTTTGTTCGTATTGGTTTGTCGTGATTTTTATGCCTTGATTTCTTTGGTTTTTTATATGTGTGTTCTTTGTTTTGGGTATTGTTTAGTTTTAAGAAGACTAATAATGTTCAAGGAGGGCAATCTAGAGGAGGCATTCCTACTGTAAATTCTGCGGATTCGAGTAACGCTCCTAACTCGAGAGGAGTGCAAAATGGTGAGTCTGAGATAATTCAATCGTGTGGTATTGTTGTTTAATCTTTTAACTTTTGTTTCTTTGTTTATTTATTTGTTCTTGATTGTCTTGTTATTTGGTTTTAATTCCAGTTTTTAGAGGGTAAACTCTAAATTGTTTTGGATAAGTCCCCATATTGTTGTTTTTCTTCTTCGATGTGTTTGGAGATTTTGTTTACTGTATTGTTGTAGCGACATCTGATGCACGGGTTTCAGGTGCAGTTGCTAAGCCTACCGAAGCGCCACATACCCAGAGAAGCACCAGAGATGTTCCTAAACCTCCAACTTCTCAATCTTCCCCCATGAGTTCTGATGGGGCTGCGCCCACGACCCCGATGAGGGGTAAGTAGTAGTAGTAGTGTTCACTTTCGATGATCATGTTTCTGACAAATGTGAATCAACATTTTTCGTTTTTAGCTATGTATTGATGCATTTAATGTTTAGGTACTGGAGATCAATTCTCTTTTCAGTTTGGCTCCATAAGTCCTGGATTCATGAATGGTATGCAGGTATAATTCCAACAATTACTTCACGAAATGCACGTTATAAGTTTCATGCAGGCGAGTTTGCTCTGAACTTTTTGATTCTTTTGTAAGGGAGCTTTCTATTTTGTTTTGTAGCTTCCAGTTAGGACTAGCTCAGCTCCTCCAAATTTAGATGAACAGAAACGTGACCAGGTTTGTATTGCTTCCTTCTGGATTGTCTTGTTTCTAGGATTATTATCAATTCCTCTACTCGTCGGCCGGGAGCTGAGCCCCAGCACCCTTTTTTTATTACAAAAAACGTCGTTGAAGAAGTATCAATTGGTAGATTGGTTTGAACCATGATAGTAAAGTCATTTTTCTTCTATTTGCAAGTTTCAATGTGATATTTTATATATCTGAGAAGCCACATAACTATCTAGAATTTTATCTTGTTTGGATTTGAGATGTCTGCATTTGCTTTACTTCTACAAGCTCCAGGTTTTAGTTTTCTAAAGCTGTATGTTATTGCTGTACATCAGGCACGCCATGAATCTTTTAGAACAGGTCCTCCAATGCCGATACCATCAGCTCCGAAGCCACCAGTACAAAGGAAGGATACTGGAGTTGGTGATCAACCTAATACTGGACAGCAGTTACCACAGAAGGATGCTGGTAGCATCAACCAACCTAATACTGGGGATGCTCATATAGTACAAAAGGCTAAAAGGGATGTGCAAGCATCACCAAATCATTCCACCAACCAAACTCAAAAGCCCACCACTCCGATGTCTGGAATCGCTATGACAATGCCTTACCACCCACCACAAGTACCTGTGCCATTTGGAGCTCCCAAACAACCGATGCAATCACAGGGCATTACCCCCAGTTCACTGCACATGTCCATTCCTGTGCCATTGCAGATTGGAAGCTCTCCTCAAGTTCAACAGCCAATGTTTGTTCCTGGTCTTCATCCCCATCCAATGCAGCCACAGGGGATAATTCATCAGGGACCGGGCTTAGGTTTTGCAGCTCAAATAGGTTCTCAGATGCCTCCTCAGTTAAGCAACTTAGGAATCAATGTAAGTTCGCAATACCCTCAACAGCAAGGAGGGAAATTTGGCGGCCCTCGTAAGTCCGCTGTTAGAATTACTGATCCAAAGACCCATGAAGAGTTAGTATTTGATAACAAGCAAACAAATGCATATACTGATACTAGTTCTTCAGGACCTAGGCCTCAATATAATCTTCCTTCTCAAACACAGCCTCTTCCATATGCACCAAGTCATGCAATGAACTATTATCCCAATTCTTACAATCCCAATCCTTTATATTTTGGAAACCCCAGTTCCCTTCCTTTACCTAGTGGTCAAGCTGCACCAAATCCTCAGCCACACAGGTTTAATTATCCAGTCAGCCAGGGCTCTCAAAATCCACCATACATAGATCTGCATGTTAAGAAGCCTGTTGGAGGCCCAATGCACGCTATTTCAGATCCACCTAATAGAGAGCATACTCGAGATACTCACAGCTTGCAACCTCCTGCTCCCTCAGGGACAGTTCATGTTACAATCAAAATGCCTGCCGATCCTATAGGTGGCAAGGGTTCTGACTCATTGCCAAGTAGATTACCTACAACTGAAGAAGTCAAATCACAAAAATCCTCAAACGCATCTGTTGATATAACCCAGCCTTCTTCTCAAAGGGCAATAGATACAGCCTTGGACAGTTCTCTACATGATTCAAAAGTTGTCAAAGAACCATTGTCGATGAAGTCTTCACCTGTAGTATCTAAACTGTCTACAGAAGCACCTTCTGTGGTTTTGCTCGACAGCCAAGATTCCAGCACTGTGCAACCTTCATTAACTGCTTCCTCCGAGGAGCCTGAGTTAGCTGGAATGCATAATGAAGGCAGGAGGGAAAATTTATCAAGGTCCGACTCACACAAGGATCATCAGAAGAAAACAAGCAAGAAAGGATACTCCCAAGCACAGCATGAGGTATGTGATCCGTTCTTGACATGTCTGGTGACCCTTCTGTTATCATGTCTTTCTTACTCTAGCTTGTTATATCATTTTGGTATGTTTTTCATCACTATCTACAGATTAGTGGACAATCTTCCTCAGCATTGGGACTGCCTGGCCAATTGCAGGACACAACTTCTCACTCTATAGTTTCTGAATCAGTAGAAGCTAAATCTTCAACCATTCCATTAGCTGTGGAAGACAAGTCAGAATCAGTCAATGCGGTTGATGCCATTTTGGCTTCTGTAGCTCATTCTTCTCCTGAAAATTATGGTCTGGGGAATGTCAAGACCTCGGATCTCACTTCTGATGATAAGCAGGATAATTCAAAAGAAAAGCATCCAGAACCTGTGCTACTGAAAACAGAAGAACAAGGACAAGCAACTTCTTCTGAACTTCCTGTAGATCTTAAGAACTCCGAAAATCTTTCAGATCATGATGCTGCAAAACCTATGGAGGTTTCTGAGAAAACAGGAAGGGAATTGTTTGTGAGCTCAACTACTGTGAGACACGAGGTTTCAACCTCTGAAGCTGCCCAAAGAGCTGCAGATGAACCTATGAGTTGTCATCCAGGAGTTGATGTGTCTGCTTCCATGAGTTCTAGCTCAACTGTTCATGAAAATTCTCAAGGTGACAAGTTAGTTGTTGATTCTTCAGGTAGAGATGACAATATGAGTAGTAATGATATTATTCTAAAAAAAGGTATCAGATCAGATCAGCCACCTGAATCTGACCTAAACACGGAACTTACAGAAGGAACAAATGATGGGTTGGTGTTGGATGCTGTTGGTACTGGTGGTAATAGTTCACATGCCGTTTCAGGCACGAAGGATAAATCTGTTGTAGATATGAGCAGGAGTAAGAGTACCACCGGAAAAGGAAAGAAGAAGCTAAGGGCAATTCTCCAAATGGCGGATGCTGCAGGAACTACTTCTGACCTTTACATGGCATATAAGCGACCTGAAGAGAAGAAAGAAACAGTACCACATTCTGAGAGCTTTGAGAGGACAGAAAGTAGGTCTTCTAGTGTGGACACCGAGCAGGAATCGATTGAGGCTGTTAAAGAAGATGCTAATGCACAGGGTAAAGCTGAGCCTGAAGACTGGGAAGATGCTGCTGACATTGCTACACCTAAACTGGAATCAGCACATGGAGATGGTGCTGGTACACCGGTGGTTGATGGTGGAGACAGACAGGGAGATATGGCCAAGAAGTATTCTAGGGATTTCCTCCTCAAGTTTGCTGAGCAGTTTGTGGACCTTCCACATAACTTTGAAGTTGCGCCTGATATAGAGTCCTTGATGAGTTCTCGTGCCAATGCATTTCACCATCCTGATCGTGATTCATATCCGAGCCCAGGACGAGTAGATAGACCACCAAGTGGAGGATCACGATTGGATCGTCGCGGTAGCAATTTGGTTGATGATGACAGATGGAACAAATTGCCTGGCCCCTTTGTTTCAGGACAGGATCCTCGTATGGATCTAGCTTATGGAGCCACTGCGGGGTTTCGACCTGGTCAAGGAGCCAATTTTGGTGTTTTAAGAAACCCCCGAGGGCAAGGTTCTGTTCAGTATGCTGGAGGAATACTTGGTGGGCCTATGGGACCACAGGGAGGGTTGCATAGAAATAATTCTGATGCTGATCGGTGGCAACGAGCTAACAATTTTCAGAAGGGTTTAATTCCTTCACCGTCAACACCGTTGCAGACTATGCATAAAGCTAAGAAGAAGTATGAGATTGGTAAGGTATCAGATGAAGAAGAAGCCAAGCAAAGGCAATTGAAGGCTATACTTAACAAGCTAACTCCCCAGAACTTCGAAAAGCTCTTTGAGCAAGTTAAAGAAGTAAACATTGATAATGGTAGAACGCTAACCGGAGTAATATCACAGATTTTTGACAAAGCTCTAATGGAGCCTACATTCTGTGAAATGTATGCCAACTTCTGTTTTCATCTTGCTGGAGAACTGCCTGATTTAAGTGAAGACAACAAGAAAATTACTTTTAAGAGATTGTTACTCAACAAGTGTCAGGAGGAATTCGAGAAAGGTGAAAGAGAACAGGAAGAAGCCAACAAAGTTGAAGGTGAAGGTGAGGTGAAGCAGTCTGAAGAGGAAAGGGAAGAAAAGCGAATTAAGGCACGTAGAAGAATGCTAGGCAACATTAGATTAATAGGGGAATTGTACAAGAAGAAAATGTTGACTGAGAGGATTATGCATGAATGCATCAAGAAGTTACTCGGTGAATATCAGAATCCAGACGAGGAAGACGTTGAATCTTTGTGCAAATTGATGAGCACAATTGGAGAGATGATAGATCATCCCAGAGCAAAAGACAGTATGGATTCTTATTTTGAGATCATGACAATGTTATCGAACAACATGAAATTATCATCCAGGGTTCGATTCATGCTAAGAGATTCAATTGATCTGAGGAAGAACAAATGGCAGTCTAGGAGGAAAGTTGAAGGCCCAAAAAAGATCGAGGAAGTACACAGAGATGCTGCTCAGGAGCGGCAGGCTCAAACCGGTAGGTTCGGTCGTGGTCCAGGCATTAATCCTTCAGCAAGGAGAGGGGGCCCATCTATGGATTATGGTCCTAGGGGATCGGCTGTGTCATCCCCAAGTAGTCAGATGGGGGGTTTTCGTGGATATCCGCATCAAGCTCGTGGATATGGAAATCAGGATTCTCGTCAAGATGAAAGACAGGCTTATGAAGCTAGGACATTGTCTGTTACATTGCCTCATAAAGCGGGTGGCGATGAGTCTATTACTTTGGGTCCACAGGGTGGTCTGGCTCGAGGAATGTCCATTAGAGGACCGCAACCAAGTTCAGCCTCTCCTGCTGAGAAGTCATCTCTTCCTGGAGAACTGAGAAACGCGCCAACTTCTTCGAACGGGTATAGTTCTGCATCAGAGCGTGCAGCTTCCAAGGAGGATCTAATTTTGAGACATATGCCGGAGAGATTTGCTGGTCCTACGTCATTTGACCACGGAGGTGGTCAAGATCGTTATTCAAATTTTGGAAATAAGGATTTGAGACATTCAGGTCGGAATTTCGATAGATCTCGTCCGATTTCACCTGTCACACCGCCACCAACTTTGACTTCAAATCATCCTTCTGAAAAAGTATTGTCTGAAGATATGCTGCGGAAATTGTCACTGACGGCCATCAAGGAGTTCTACAGGTATGCAGTTCCTTGAATACTTTATTGGCTTTGCACAACAGAAGTATAATTGGGTCATAGTTTACATGTTCTTTCCACAAATATTAGTTCTATGACCAAATTATCTTTCTTTTAATCAGATAATTAGAATTCGTTCCAAAATGATTATCCTTCTAATAAGAACATTAGATCGTACCCGATTGTTTTCTTCTGGCCTCTGTTTGTTGCAGTTTCTTGAGACAGACCATGTCATATCTAGATAGCTGTATTTATGCAAAACGGGAACTATAAAGCTCACTTTATGTTCGATCATGATAACGATATTTTTTAGTAGTGCACTGGATTTTATTTGGACGTGTTCAAATTTGTGTTCGGGCTGATGGAAAAATGTGAAAGCTCATCCTCGTGTTGAATGACTTTTCAAGTGCTTTATGTTTGACCATGATAGTAAGTTTTTAGTAGGCCTCTAGATTTTGTTGGACGAGTCCGAAGTTGGGACACTGTTCAACCGTTGACATGTAGGACTTGTTCAGATGATTGTCCCTTGAGATTCATACCGTATTATCGTCGTATATGATTCGATTATTCGAAAGGGTATGATACTAAAACCTGCTCTACTTTATCTTTTGTGTTCTTTTCTGCTTCCAGTGCCCGAGACGAGAAGGAAGTAGCTCTGTGCATCAAAGACTTGAATTCCCCAGCCTTCCACCCGACCATGATTAGTCTCTGGGTCACAGACGCTTTCGAGAGAACGGATTTAGAAAGGGATCTTTTGGCGAAACTTGTTGTTAACCTCTCCAAGTCGAACGATGGCACATTGAACCAGATTCATCTGGTCAAAGGGTAATGATGGAAAGAAACACCAACCATTTGTTGTTAGATAGATGAAAAATAATCGACCATGTGAAATTTCGAACGTTTCGTTATTCTTCCTTTGAATCTTCTTCTCCATCTGGGCAGGTTTGAAGCAGTTCTTGCGACTTTGGAGGATGCTGTAAACGACGCTCCCAGAGCTCCGGAGTATTTGGGTCGTATTCTCGGGAAAGTGATCACAGAAAGCATGGTTTCCTTGAAAGAAGTTGGAGATCTAATCTATGAAGGAGGAGAGGAACCAGGAGCCCTTCTTCAAGCAGGACTTGCAGCTGACGTTCTTGGGAACATCTTGAAGGCAATCAGAACAGAGAAAGGAGAAGGGTTCCTAAACGATATGCGCTCGAACTCGAAGTTGCGGTTGGAGACGTTTCGGCCACCGGATCCTAAGAAATCAAGAGTGTTAGAGGAATTTATTTAGGAGTAGAGTGAATCAAAATTGCTGCTGCTGTAATTTTGTTAGTTGCAATGCTTTTTTTTTTAGGCTACTTAATTAATTTGCAGATAAGGAATTTATATATATATATATATATTTTTTTTTTCAACTTTGATGGGTTTGGTGGGAAATTTCCATCTAATTGGGGTTTTTATCCATCACTAATTAAATCCAACAATTTCTCAAATTTTAATACATAGTCTGGTTCCTTTCTGCTTTTCAATGTTTTTTTTTTTTTTTAAATTTTAATTTAATTTTGTTATGTATATAGGGAAGTTAATAAAATTCATGAACTTTCACTCTTATTTATTTATTACAGAAACTTTTTTTTTTTTTTGCTTTATTGTGAAATGTTTACTCTTAATATCGTGTCTTTATTGTTTCCTTTAGATATGAACGAACCTCTCATATCTTCTTTTATTAAGAAACGTTTTATTAAGAAACTTGAAAAGTTGGAAAACTTTTATCGATCCTTTGCTTTGAAGCGTTGAGATGACCGGCACGCGGGCTCATTTTTGATGGCATGACCGATTGAGTTATGATGGCCGACGACATCCCAAGACTCGGGATGACGTCAAGATATATAGATCCTGTCGATGGGAATCGAAATAGCAAGACGAGATGCTCGGGATGGCGTCAAGATATATAGATTCTGTCGATGGGAATCGAAATAGCAAGACGAGATGCTCGGGATGGCGTCAAGATATATAGATCCTGTCGATGGGAATCGAAATAGCAAGACGAGATGCAACGTTGTATTGAGAGACCTTGGCCCGAGTAGAGTTTGGCCCGAGCAGAGTCAAGGTCGAGCCGAATAACTTGGCCTAGCGTAGAGCAAGTCGGATGTGTCGCAGACGATTGAACATTTGCTTTGAAGCATTGTTAGCTTTTTGCACGATGGCCCTCAACGTTTCTCAGGTATGGTTCGTGTTTTAATCTTCCATATCTAATGTATTAAAGTAATTGATTTTGTGTTAAGCGTTCAAATATTCCAAAATTCTTCCATAAAAGAAAGTGATATTTAGAGGATCTTATTCAGAGTACACAGTTTTTCCCTTTTCATTGACCATCATATTCTTTTCTTGTTCCAATCTCCATAAACGAACAAGGAACAATATTAATAAATGAAATGGTTTTAACCAGCCACAAGCAAATGACTAAATTCAAGCATTAAAAAACGTATGAACCAAAATAAATAAAATCCTAAGCAAAAGTTGAAATTTTCTTCCTCAAATTGGCCAATATTCCTCGACTAACTTGTTACTGTTACTCAAAATTCAAAATCTTTGCCCATTCTTGGTCTCCAGCATAGCTCGAGTGAAAACGTCTGAGAGAGGACTTAGTGAAAGAATCACAGGGCAACATGAAAGGTTTTCCATTGGGGTTTAGACTAACATTTGAAAAGTTGTATCATAACAGCTCAACTTCCATTGAGGCATCTCACTATTTTTGTGATTCATGCTAATAATCAAAGATGTCCAGAACAAAAAACAAGCTTTTCAGGGTTGAAATATATTTTAGTAGATAAATTTTGTAAGCAAGACTTCTGAACCTATAAATCAAGGGTTGGCTCCAGAGTTTCCTTTGAATATGCGAGAAATTTATATGGTCTGTAAATTTGAACTCCACTTGTATCAAGAATTCAGTTTTTGAAGCTTTGCTCTAGCCGCATCAAGCTTTTCTGAAAAGAAAAGAACAGCCAATCAGAATGATGAGATGGGGTCAATTAGTTAATTGTAGATATTGACAAACAAAACAATGAAGCCTATTTCACATGGGTCCAAGGAAGATACCAAGGTCAAACAGAAAAAGAAGAAATTCGCTATTGACATTCTATCAATCTCACATATCTAACATTTTTTCGATATCTAATCTATATGTTTCAATGAAGCAATTTTCTTCCTCATATGGATATTAGAACTTTCTTGATAGAAATATTGATGGATATAAAGCAATTTTCTTAGACGGAAGACAAAAAAACATTGGAGAGTGGAGGCTTATTAAAGCAATTTTCTTACTCTGTTCGGAAGTTGTTGCTTTTTGAACAGTTGTTCGGAAAAATATGTTTCCATTCTTCTGAAAGACAGCCTGCAATGTATAACGATCATTAAGAATTAGTAAAAGGTTGCTCAGAGAGAGGCAGAGGCTGTTCAACTTAAGCAATTCGATGTCAAATGTCCTTCATCCACTATATTTCCACTAATATTTTCATAAATCGAAAAATATGATATCAGTATTAGAAATCAATCGATGTTTATAACTTCTTTTTTCATGATCTTTGTAAGAACATACAAGAATGTTTTCACATATATTTTTCATGAAATTGAGATGTTGTAATCCTTATTAGAGCTCAAGCGAAAAAGAGATATCAAAAGTCACTACTAAACTAAAATTCTTCTATACAATAAAAATACATCAATCAAGTTGTTTACATAAAAACATCCATAACTTCGTTGCATGTTTCAAAAATACCTAAAACGAATTCAGAAGAAGACGAGTTTCGAAGATCTAAACCCTAGATTAACATGTAACTCTAAATCTTAACGTATACGATAGAAAACTTCGTCCAAAATGCTAGTCATGGCGATCGATTAGCAAAATATCCAGCAGAAAAAGGTAAATACGCAGAGTTCGAACAAATTTTCAAACATAATGCTATTAAATAGTTCTACTTCTAGTTCAAATTTGAAAAAAAAGAGAAGAAAAAAGAACTAGCGAAACATGGCGGTAGGGCTTACTCTGGTAGAGGAAAGATGATTGAGCTCTGCAATGGAAACCTCATGACTTCTCATCTCTTTTGTAATTTCCAGTTTCTGCTCTTCGATCGTTCTCGACGGGAACTCCGCCGCCGTACCAAACCCACCGCCGGTAGCCATTTTTCGACTGATGTCACTCTCGATTCGACTGCTTTATTTCGTTTCGGGTAAAGTGAACTGAGGTGATCTTCGAAGATATTAGAGAGCGCATTATGGGCCATTTAGTAATAGATCAAAAAATGACAGGCCCAACTATTTTCTAAAAGACCGGCCCAATATGTCGGCCCAATATGTCGGCCCAATGTTTTATATTTTTTCTTTTAAGGAATTTAAGAGTTTAAAATTTTCAAAAAATTATTATTTCTAAAATAAAATTAGATTTAGAAATTAGGGGGCAAAATCATATTTTATTCGCAAATT
Organism: Cucurbita pepo subsp. pepo; assembly: GCF_002806865.2. Classification (NCBI taxonomy): domain Eukaryota; kingdom Viridiplantae; phylum Streptophyta; class Magnoliopsida; order Cucurbitales; family Cucurbitaceae; genus Cucurbita; species Cucurbita pepo. Next base: position 1,713,524 of record NC_036654.1, read on the forward strand.
AAAAAATTAGAAATAGAATAAATTAGCATAATTCTACTATATAATTTTTAAAAATTCAAATTTTTAATATTATAACAGTCTTCAAAATACATATCTATATATGTGTGTATATATATATTGGGACGGGGTGGGGCAAAGAGCTAGATGGAGACGGAATATAATCATCTTTTTGCCTCCTCTCCATTTGAAAGGGGATTCTCCGTCCTGTTTGAGGTTAAGTTCGGGACAAATTCCTATAGGCTGAGTGAACACCGACTATAAATTTGACCAATAACCCTCCAAATACACACTTTTCACATGCCTTGTAAAAGCCAACCCAAGAACTATGTCGAGAGGATGACGAGAAAATGTTCTATGTGACTGTCACGATGCAATTTTCATCACACCGAGAACTATGTCCGATGCATAGTCAAAAAGCATCTTCTAGTTCCTCTCCGGAGCTCGGGTTCACGAAGACGGAATCGCCATTCTTCCATTTGTCAAATTGAATTGAGTGACAACAACTTCTTGAGGAAGGAGATGGTATTTTATGCCCAAAAGCTCAAAAACCCTTTTGAGTTCCAAAATGAGGTCTGATCTTCTGTTGTTTCTTTCAGGGAAGTTTTGATGGTTCATGGTGTGCTGCACACATAGACTCATCTTCATCTTGTCCACATTCTCAATCTCTTTCACTACCAATGAGTGTTTTGGGCTCCAATGCTTCGGTTTGCTCTCTATGTATCTGTAAATAGTTCACCCGAGAAAAAAATGTGAGATCCCACATCTGTTAGAGAACCGAACCAAACATTTCTTATAAGAGTGTAGAAAACCTCTCCTTAGTAGACGTGTTTTAAAATTGTGAAGCTTACGGCAATATATAACGGGCCAAAACGGACAATATTTACTAGCGATGGCCTACCGTTCAGACTTATTTTGCAATGAAAAATGTGTATTTTGATGAAGAAAAAATGAGGCAATGAGAAGGGGTGGAAATGCTTACATTTGCATAGCTTTCCTGAGGGCTGTGATGTTGTCAAAAGAAGTGGAGACATCAATAGTGAAATCCACCGTGTCCGACATGTCGGGACTTCTTCTAAAATTGCTGATTGGCTTCGTCAGAAGAACAGAGTTGGGATAGTAAATCTTCTCATTGTCGAATCTCAAGAACACCGTTGATAAAATGTTCATTTCTTCCACAAACATCTGAAAAAGAGGAAAAAGGAAAGCCCCATTATTTCATAATTTCATACACCCGTCTCAAAGTTCAAGAACTAAACTTGTAATGGAAATTCTTGTCCTCAAAGTTCAAGAACTAAACTTGTAATGGAAATTCTTGACAAGATGATTTACTTACATGGACACCGTCGATGACGCACCGATCGCCGACATCAAAAGGGTGCATAACGAAGACGAAAATGATGGATTCGAAGATGGTTTTGCAGGTGTTTTGGAACATGAATCCAACGAGGAGAAGCTGGGAGGTAACAACGAAGAGGACCTTAGTGGTGGCTACGCCAAGGACCAGAAGAGAAATGACAATGATGATCACAATCACGACGGCGCTAGCCAGCTTGTGGAGCTGCTGGACGGCGGTTTTGGTGTCATTCAAAGAATGAGCCAATGCCTTCCGCTCTATGTAGGCATGAACCACCCAGTTTCTGAAAGCGGATTTGGAGATTTTTCCTGTTTCCATGGCGCCTTCAAAGAGAGGAAAAATGGTGGTCACTTCTTCTACCTTCAGGAATCTCAGTAGATCATCTTCTCCAATGGATCTGTAAGACGTCAAAATTGTATTTTAATTTGACAATTATTTATACATTACAACAGGGTAATAATATTAATCTAATATTGTAAAAATATTTAATTAAAAACATCATTTATTTTTAGTCCTATCATTTCATATCATGTGAGTCTTTTTCTATCAAATCTTTTCTTTTCACAAAAATAAAGTGGCTCCTAGATGCCACGTGGACCCATTAGGATGGGGTAGCTAACTATATAATAAATGACTAACAACATATAATATTATTATTTATTGGTTTTAATACTATTTTTAACCGTTTGATTTTAAGTAATTTTAGATTAAATTAATTCTAATGAGAATTTAGTACATGTATTTTAAAATATTTAAATTAATCTCTATAATTTAATAAATAAAAAATAAATAAAAATTAACTTATTTTTCTCATCACTTTTGTACTTATTAGAAAATAAGAATGTATGGTGTGACAGAAAGTGAAATAATGATTATGAAACAAAATAATTCATTATTCAAGTCTTTAAAATAAATAAAATAAAAATAAAGGTGAGATATCAGTTTTTCAATAATTTATAAAATTTTGTCCACATATGATGTATATACAGTAACATTTAGATTTGTTTAAACTTTTATTNAAAAAAAAAAAAAAAAAAAAAAAAAAAAAAAAAAAAAAAAAAAAAAAAAAAAAAAAAAAAAAAAAAAAAAAAAAAAAAAAAAAAAAAAAAAATCAGTGGATATAAAGCTCCTGGAGGACAAGTAGCTTCCTTTACTTACGAAATAGCAATAATTTGTCAGGTCCTGTCCTATTTATAGACTAGATTATTAATAAAATTTATCATATATATATATATATATATATATATATATATATATATATATATATATATATATATATATATATATATGCACTAATTTTTCGTAATAATTTGTCAGGTCCTGTCCTATTTATAGACTAGATTATTAATAAAATTTATCAAATATATATATATATATATATGCACTAATTTCAAAAATACATTTTAACCTTAAAAATATTTCAAAAAATCTTAAATTTTTAAAAGTCTAATAGGCACTAACTTTTTTAAAAACCTTCAAAAATATTTTTATTATTAGTACCTGTGTTAAAATACACAACATAGATAATCTATGAATGGTTGCTAGACAATTTTTATTCATATATTAACTATAAGAATTTTTAAGAAAGTAAACAATGTTCATACTATTTTTAAATTTTAAAGAGTATTTTTAAGTAAAAATATTTTTAAATTTTTTAAAAATTTTGAAAGATAACAGAGTTGAAAGATACTTTTGAATTAAATTACTCGTTTTTAGAAATATTTTTATACTTCAAATTTAAAAATAAAAATAGTTGGTTCGTAAAATAAATAGTTTGCATTGTCTTTTTTAATTAGATTTTAAAAAACATTATTTTACAAAAAAAAAAAAAAAAAAAAAAACAAGAAGATTCTATTTGGGTAATGCTTTCAATTATAGACATGAAATAATTTGGTGGGAAACAGAATTATTTGGTTTCTCCTTTTTCGTTTTAAATTAAAACTGAAAAAATAAAAAATAAAAAATAAAATTTAATTAACTTTTTAAAAAATAATTGGGGAAGATATTTTCATGGATTGAATAATATAAAATTATGATAAAAGATATAAAGTGGAGAAACTAACCTTCACAATCAAATATTATTTTCTTTTTCATTTGTGGACGTAACAAAAAAAGAGGCAATTTTAAAAATAAAAAATAAAAAAAATAATAGGGATATGATATTATAAATATATAATTAAAATGGTCTTTATTTTATTAAAATATATAATTATATTTATAGGTGACATGCTATTTCAACGTTATCTATCTTTTAAATCTTTTTTTTTAATTTGTTTATTTTGAAAGAAAAAAAAGTTTGTATAATTGGTAAATAAATATAATTTTAATTTCTAGAGAGAGAAATAATTTAATTCTAGAGAGAGAGAAGAACCTGGCACCAGGCTTAGCGACGTTCTTGAACACTCTCTGAGCGCAGTTTCTGGCCTCCGATTCACTGGTAATCTCCGATTCGGCGTTCGCGAAATCATCCACCGTCCGAGAAATCGTCGACAGTCCCGACGATTTCACATAGCTCATCAGTCTCTTCGCACTCCACGCCGATGGTCTCCTCTGTAAGCTTAGTTTCCTCAACATCTCCATATCGATCTTCTTACACGAATCCTGCCGCTTCGATCTCGACAAGATCTGGCCTCCTCCGCTCTCCTGCAACCTCGCCGGTAGAGACTTCGACATTTTCTGCAACCGCCGCTTCCGATTCTCCTCCTTATCCATTTCCGCCTCGTCTAGCGGCGGTCCGGATAGTGTCTCCAGGATGTAGTGGTTGAACACGCTTTCCTTCATCCGATCGAAGAACGTCGCGACGTGGAACGACGATGCGAGGACTTTAACCAGAAGGATCTTGAGAAGCCAGATTGTGGCGCCGACTAAAACAGCGATTAGAAATCGGAAGACCTTTAAGAGGACTTTGTTCTTGTTGTGAACGTCGGGGAACATTATCATCCACGCGATTAGAACGAGCCCTAACCAAGCGCAGTTCTGGAAGCTCTTGCGGAGGCCGTAAACAAAATAGAGAACTCGTTCGCGAAGCATGAAGTTTCGTTCGATTATGAAGACGAGGAGACCGACGAGCCATTCAGATACCAAACGGCCGCAGAATACCACCATTACGATTAAACACCATTTCCATACCTCTAAGCTCCAAATCTGTTTCGCTTGAAGCGATTTGAGAGTTAGGGCACAGATTAAGCAAGTAGTTATGGTGAGGAACAATATCCACTCGATTAACACTCGTTTGTTGATCTTTTTCTTCTTCTTCTTCCTTTTCCGTTTTCGTCCTTCGTTTCCCGCTCCGATTTCTTCATCTTCATCCTCTTCCTCAGAGTACGAAGATGAAGAACTGGAATCTTCTTCTGCTGTAGGTTGAAGGAGTTCGGTGGATTCAGGAATGGTTCTTGGCGTAGAAAGGGGGAAATTAGGTTCGTCGAAACGCGATTTAGGTTTAGAGAAATTGAGACGGCGAAGAGTTTTGGTTCTGGCCGGAGATAGTGAGATTTGTTCCTTCTCCGGCGGGTCGATGGCGAGAACTAGATGGTCGTTTTCTGGTTTCCGCACCTCCATGACTGTGAAGAATCCGTTTAGTTTTCAGAGTCGGGAATGGAAATTTATAGGTGGGTTCACAGAGACGCCATTGATCTCGAGAAACATCTGTAAAATGTGGTGTAAAAGCGCAGAGACCCACCATTGTCGACGTAGCAAACACCCACAGAAATTTTATTTTATTTTATTTTATTTATTAAAAATATTTATTTATTAGTTTATTGATAATTTGAAACAATGTGATCCTCGTTTAAAAAAGTAAATGAAATTATTGACCGTAAGTGCTTTATTTTTGTCGTGTAGTGTGGTTATTTATTTATTTATTTATAATTATTATCTTTTTAATATTTAATAAAGTAATGCAAAGTACATGCTTTGCGAATTTGTTATAGATAATTAATAATATTTAATGTTGGTTTAATTTCCTAACTAATTTATTTGAATGTGAGATCCAAAGAGGTGAGCATATTATATAATATGTGAGGTAAAATTGATTTATGGTATAAATTAATATTATTGTGAGATTTCACATCGGTCGGAGAAAGGAACGAAACATTTTTTAGAATATTAAGTTAATATCGGTTGTAGGCCAAAGTTGACAATATCGGTTAGCGGTGGACTTGAACTTTTATAAATGGTGACAGAGCCGGTCCTCAGGCTGTGTGCCACCAAGGACGCTGAAACATTTCTTACAAAGGTATGTAAACGTATCTCTAGTAGACGCGTTTTAAAACTGTGAGACAATAAAGATGCTGGGTCTCTAAGGGGAACGAAGCATTCCTTACAAAAGTGTGGAAACCTTGCTAAAAGGAATGAAACATGCTCGATTCCTAAGGGGAACAAAGCATTCCTTGTGGAAACCTCTATAAGGAAAACAAAGTGACGAAGATACGTAATAGGTCAAAGCAGACAATATATATTAACGAGGTTTGATCGGACAATATATACTATACGTTTATTTTTATTTTAAAATAATTAAATTTGCATGTGTCACACAAAAGCTCTGTCGTGCAACACTTTTTCATTTTAGCTCGAATTTAATTCATTTTTTCGTCGATAGTTTCTCAACATAAAAGTATATAAATTATTAGAATATTTTATATTTTAAATAAAAATTATATTCAAAAATATAAATTGTTTATTAATTTTTTTAGTGAACTATTTATAAGAGAGGTCAAAAAATATACGACTGAAATATCTAATATTTAAATCTTTTTTCTAAAATATATATTTAATTCTATAAATACTTTAATCATTTTTTTAAAATATTTAAAATAAATAGATAATATGCTCGTAAAATTATTGAGTTTAACTCTATTGAAGTAGCGATGATATTTTCAACACAAGATTATATTACCAGTATTCGTTCCGATTATATTATCAGTATCCGTTCCTGTCTCCACCTCCATCCCAATATCTAATCTGACTCTGTCCCACCGTGCTATATATACATATATAGATATATATATTTATTAAGGGTGGAAGACTGTATTGCACTATTAAAATTTGATTTTTTAGAAATTATAAGCGGATCGAGGAGGAGGATTTAATATAATTAAATGAAGGTTGAAAATTGTATATGGATAATGGATAAGACATGACAATATTTATAATCTAAGCTAAAAGTAATGGAATTAAATGAGAAAACATAGGGTGTGATTAATTTAAAGAACTTTAAGGAAGGACTCAACTATTTGTTCCCTAAAGGAGAGCCGTTTGATTAAAACATCCAACGGCTCATATGCTTTTCTCAACCAATTTGTAACGTTTTTATTGGTTCTAAAATCTTCTCAATATAATTTCTCTTTCAAACTTCAAATGAATTAAAACCTACCTTTTCTTTTTCCTTAATTATTCTTTATATACATTAATTTTATATTTGTGTCTATCGGTCTCTAAACTTTCAAAATTACAATTTTGTCCTTGACTTTCAACTTTTTTTTAAATTCACGAGTCTCCTCGAAGCAAAATTTAAAAATTTAAAATTCCATTCCACAAATTTCAAAATTACATCGTATAGTTTTTAAATACTTTAAATTCGTTTAAGTATGTTTTATACATTGAAAGTTTAGTGAACTATTAGATATGAAATTAAAAAATTAAACAAATACAAATCTCAAAATTTGAGAGAAAATTTATAATTTAACTTTTTTTTATTTTTATTTTTTTATTTTAAGTTTGAATGGAATTCAAATTTATTTCAATAATTCTTAAAAATACCCCACAATTTGTTTGGGAATCACCTCAAATAAATTATAATATTTTTTGTAAAAAAGAAAACAAAAAAGAAGAATAGTAATTTAAAAAAGGGTCGACATAAATCATTAAAGATTAAAGCACAAATAAATTAATTTGTTGAAAAATTAAAAAAATAAAGCAATTAAAATTGAATTTTATAATATTTCAATGTTTTATAACGTGCCCAAAAACGTAGCTCAACTATTACTCAACCAACTATTTGTCTTAATAAAAATTAGATTTTTTTTTTAAAACATCTAGATATTGTTGAAAACTACTGGAACAACTAACACATCTTGTTTAAGAATGACAACATTCATCTCGATATTGTCGAAAAATAATGAACCAACATCTCAATATTATAAAAAAAATACTTAACCAACAAGCACGGTGCATCCCAGAAAAATTCTTAAGAGGTTACCCAATATAGAATTCTCTCGAGTAAAACACGTTTAACTATAGAGTTCTTATGATTGAACCACCGAAAAGAAACGTACACCTTGTTAGTATAAGTAATAACTCTCATTTAAAGTCTTTCTTAATCATCTTATTTTCAAGATCGCTCTCATTCATATACCCCTTCTTTACTCACGTGTCACTTACCCATCAACTTTTTACCCTAATTTGTCCACGAACCACATTTAAAGTCTCTCTAATACCATTTGGGGTATCTCCCAGTGGAGTTTCAAAAAAATTTTAAAATAAATTTTTGTTAAAATTTCAAAACATTTGGCACATGGTGTGGACCAATGACAAGATTATATTTCGCTTTGACATAATTTTTGTCGTATACTTTTTTAGAAAATTTTATGATTTCAGAAAATTTTATGATTTCGTATACCTTTTATATATCTACGTTAATGTCTCTCTTTTGATATATATATTTTTGGTGATAATTCTCATAAAAAAAAAAATCTAATTCAAAAATATTTTTAAACTTAAAATATATATATATATATATATATTTCTAACCAAATTTCTACAAAATTGAGACTAACATAGACTATAATACATACATTTACAAAATATAATTTATTTTTAAAAAACAAATTATACAGTTATAATTCTATGCATTTTTTCTTAAGATTATTAATCAAATAAAAAAAACCATATTTTTAAATAATAGTCAAAATGTGATGATAACTTTGAAAGAATAACTTTAGATTCACCCATAAAAATAAAAAAGAAATAAGAAATAATAATTAAAAAAAAACACAGGAAACAAACCAGATTTGAAAATTTATTGTGGGGACTTATGTCTAAGTCTAAAGTTAAAGCTTCATATGCAAAAGAAAAAAAAAAATCTAAAAAAGGGAGAAAAAAATAGATTGAAAAACAATGGGTTTATAGATAAAGTTATTTCATAATTTTTCATTATACAAAATTTCATGTTTACATAATTATTAATTTCATTTTAAAAATATATTTTACAATTCAGTGAGATATTATCATGGTTTTGAGTAGAAATTATAGGCTAATTTGTTCACACCTAAGATGTATCACTATCATCGTGATTGGAATGGCTCATTCAAGCACTTTTCTATAGCATTTCGTACGGTTCAATCACACACCCAAAAGAAACTATGTATTCATTTACACGGTTCAATCACACACCCCAAAGAAACTATATATCCATTTACATAAAAACAGTAAAAAAAAAAAAAAAAAAAAAAAAAAAAAAAAAAAAAAAAAAAAATGGCGAGCAATTCCATTTAGATTAAAGACTCAAAAGAAGAGATATATCCGATCCTAATATATAAATAATATCAATATATTAAAGATACTAAAAATATATATTTCTAAATAAAAAAAATCATATAATATCAATATATTCTAAAAATAAATATTTCTAAATAAAAAATCATTTTATTTCCACAGTCATTTAACTAACCGGGCTTTTTTTGTTCCAATGAATCGTAGGTAAAATGATTGAGATTTTATTTAAAAACACAAAATGTTTTTGAAACAAAAAAAATCAAAACAACATGATTGTTTCATCCTTACTTGTTTTCAAGAGCTACTCTCAGGAGCTACCAGGTTTTCTGAGAAGACGAAGCTGCTGCTTACACCAAAAATATTTGCTATCTTCACGACCACAGATTGCATACTTTCGCTTGTCGGGTCGAAAAAGGATGGCAGAGTTGGCACACATATGGGCACAAATTCCTTCTTACCGAAGGTTGGCGCGTAAAGTGCTAGTACGGTTCGAGTGAATATAAATCTGTTAGAATTAATTAAAGAAGTAAGGATTCTAATTTGCACAATGGTAGGAATCACAACTCTCCACAATGGTATGATATGATCCACCATATTATCCACTTTGAGGATAAGTTTTCATGGTTTTAATTCTGGGCTTTACGGTTTGAGTGAATATAAATCTGTTAGCATTAATTAAAGAAGTAAGGATTCTATTTTACACAATGGTAGGAATCACGACTCTCCACAATGGTATGATATCATATTATCCACCTTGAGGATAGGTTTTCATGGTTTTAATTATGGGCTTTCCCCGACCTGATACCAATGGAGATGTATTCCTTCCTTATAAACCTATGATCATTCCCTAAATTAGGGAATATGAGATTCCCTCCTAACAATGTTTTAAGATCTTTTCAGTCGACTTATGATTTGCCAGCCTCGACTATTAGTTCTCATTGGCCACGGCCTAAAGGAACCAGGTGAATTTGGACATCTTCAGTTAGTTGGAAATCAAGCAATTTATCCTAACAGTCAAGCAATAATGTAGCTCTAACGGTATGCTGAGAATTTTAAATCTTCTAGAAAAAAAGTGATGAATCTTACCTCAAGAGAAGTCGCCTTATGAACGGATCATTCAAAATCTGTGACCACCCTTTATCAAGGTTGTCTAATGTCACCAAAGACTGATCCCACTCGATTATCGAAGAGAACAGCACTTTCTCCGCTTTGTTAAATGCAACCTAAACCATTTATGTTTTTGTAAATTTTTTGACATAAAAGTGCGAATTATCGAGCATAACACGACAAGAGATTTAACCATACCATTTCAATATCAGAGCCTAAGATACCAAGCAGTACACAGAAAGCCTGCAATGGAGCTGTGAGAAAAAGAGTGAACATGCTTCCATGGCGAGAATATTCAGCAGCACTAGCATGACTAGCATTGCAGGAAGATAACAGCATTGCAGCTGGCTCTCCCCTTTCTTCTCCATGGATAGTCTACGCAGATTTAGAAAAGTAATTTCAGAAAAGTAATTTCCTTCAGTATAAGACGAGCATTATGTATATGTCGGTAACGGGAATAGTGAAGATTGTCATAAATGGAAGATTATCCTTTCTTCCAAAAATAAATCTGAAAAGGAAATTCATTTTAAAGCCAAGGCATAAAGTAATAAATTCAAGGTCGACATACTGACCTGAAATGCTTCACTGACACCACTATCAATAACTAAAAACAATGGCCTTCTCGTAAATGGAACCAAGTCGCCTGGATATATGCAGTTTGGTCCTGGAGAGTATTTAATATGAAAGTTGGAATTTTATTAGTTTCAAGGTAAAAAATACTTAAAGAATGCAGCTTAATCTTGTTAAGGATCATAAGACCAACGCAAGCAATTCATTACTAGTTTTCAATCCATGAACCAATGAAAAGATCTTAACTGAGTAAGGCACATCTAGTTAACAAAGTTAACAGCAATTTTCATTACAAAAGTAGGAAAGTGTTGAGGATTATTGGGAGTGTGTCCCACATTGATTAGTTTAGTGGAAGATCATGGGTTTATAAGCGAGGAATACTATCTTCATTGATATGAGGCCTTTTGGGGAAGCCTTCCCCAAAAAGCAAAGCCATGAGAGCTTATGCTCAAAGTGGACAATATCATACCATTGTGGAAATCCGTGATTCCTAACATGGTATCAGAGCTATGTCCTAAACTTAGCCATGTCAATAGAATCCTCAAATATATCGAACAAAGAATTGTGAGCCTCGAAGGTGTAGTAAAAAATGACTAAAGTGTCGAACAAAGGGTGTACTTGTTCGAGAGCTCTAGAGAAAGGAGTCGAGTTTCGATTAAGGGGAGGCTATTCGAGAGCTCCATAAGCCTCAGGGGAGGCTTCGAGTGTACTTTGTTTGAGGGGAGGATTGTTGAGAATTATTGGGAGTGAGTCCCACGTTGGTTAATTTAGTGGAAGATCAAGGGTTTATAAGTGTGGAATACTATCTCCATTGGCAGGAGGCCTTTTGTGGAGATCCATGATTCCTAACAGAAAGTAAGATCAAAGAAATGTAAGCCGCTTCAAACAAAAATGGGACACATTTGGTCCGATAAGACAATAAAATACCTTCTTTTCCACTAGCACTGAGTGATAAGCAACCAGTTTGGGGACCTATGCAGCCTCCCTCAACTTGTCCACAAGGAGACTCAGGTTTATCAATATCCCCTGTATTGCTGATAGACTCATCGCCCAGCTGAGTGCTGGCTGGGGAAGATAAAACATTCTTTGCACTGTCTGAAGTAGTTTGATATCGAAGGAATATTACAGTTTTCAGTGAGAAGAGTGAAAATCATTAACTATGTAATTTAGAAGAGTTCACTCAACCTGAAGCTGACAAATATATCAAGAGAATCCCATCACTTGGCATCTCCTCACAAACTGTAGCTAGAACCTGCAAAATAAATCTCACATACTTTAGATTATAAAAGCTAAGAACAAGGGGGGAAATCAACTATTCTATTTCTAGGACAAAGTGAAGGGCAAGAATTAAAAAAAGAAAAACATTTGGTGATCTAAAACTGATACAGCCTACACTGCCTTTTTTTTCTTGTATTCATAACAGAGACTTCCCAATAACTTACATGAAGTCGCTTGGACACGTAATTATGTTCATTATCCAAATATTGTTTTCATTTGCATATATAGACAAGTATGAGACTCCATGCAGCCATTTACCAGGTAATATTTTCAATTAAAGGTTTACACTTCGCCACATTCAACAGTCAATACTCAATAAGTCAATAAAACAAATGGTGCAACTTGAAATGTAATGAGTGTATTGAAAGTATGCATCCATACTAACTGCTAAAAAATGGGTCAAAGAAGGACGGTATAAAAGTGATTTCCGAGGATTAGACGGGAGAGTAGGATCAACTATATCTTGTGTGACGTTACTGCGACTTGGCCCAGAGCCACTACTCTGCCCACTTCTATTAGCATTTGGCCGATAAAATGAACCACTGGGTTCCCACTCCAGACTCTGGATCATCCTGAAAGTGTCTAATGTGATCTCAGAAAACTTGACCTGATCAAGAACCAGGGAAGGAAAGATGAATCAAGACAAAAGAATATATGAATTATATTGGATGTGCCTGAAATGACATCATAAAGATACTAAAAGAGGTCCCAATACCCAACCTCGTTATGATGGTAGCTACTCAGAATAGCATCCTGTAACCTCAAGGATCTCGTTGTACCTGGTGGAGAAACACTTATCGAAGATTCTGGATGAGGTTCTAACAAAATGCTATATCTGAATGGCCTGATATTGATAAAGGTTGTATCTGCTTTCAAAAATCTCGTTATTTCCTGGACTACCAGCTTCCATTCTTTAAAGTCCGTTTCCTAGAATAGAGCCCAGATTCATTAGTCTCTTATACCAAGATCCAAATGATAAATCAGCAGCCATTGATGAATTCATGCTAAACAAATTTGAAAAAAAAAAACAATAGAATGAGATTGTAAACACTTCCAATCACATCTAAATGACATCTTTTGTTTGCCACAAAATGAAATCTATGCATGCATCAGCTAAAAACAGCAAACAGCGGGAATATGAAAAAAAAAATGTATGGGCAAGAATAAAACATGAAGAAAAGAAAACACCAGGAATGTCACAATTACATAGTCCCACAAAGATGAATTAACCATGTCAGATGTGCAAGAATTCATCAATTTCAAAGACAATTAATTTTTCCCTCTACCATAAAGATGAATTAACTACGCTAAATGCACAAATTGTGATCAATTCATCAATTTCAAACTTTCACAGAAAATTCAGATAATGATGCATTCAAGTCGAATTCTCACATCTGGGGTATATAGGGTAGGACTACATAAGGTGAAATTAGCAAATTCAAACCATAAAGGTCCATTGCTGCAGCTGATACAATTGTCAACCAACGCAACTCATCTCTAATTGATTCATTCAGCATCATCATCTTGCTAACAAGTCATAGCTAAGGAAATCAGAGTGAGAGAAACACCTTAAATGTCTTCTTGCACTCATCGAGTAACATTTTAAGCTGATTAACCAATTGATGCACCATTTCTCTTCGGTTCGAAACCAAGCACACAATCAAAAATCTGGACAGAAACCTCAACTGTTTGCACGCAAGACTGACATCTTGAAATAATCCTTCCTTGAAATAATCTCGAGTCAATATTGCTTCATAAAATACAAAAGACTCAGACAAATAGCTCGCCTGACTGGTCCTCATGTATTGCCCAAAGTAAAGCTGAGCAATTCGTGACGCAATCTCTCCTATCTGCCATCTTTTTAGCCCTGTATCTAGCAACTTCTGACGGTTCCCTTGCTGAAGTTTCCATAACTTTGTGTACACTTTGAACGCCTTGTGGAAATATGTATTGTACCTAGAAACATTTAGAGCCAAATTGCCCAAAATTCACAGTCCAATCTTAGGGATCGAAAAAAGTTATCGAACAGCATAACAGAAAAAACATCGATCAAAGATTCAGAAATGAAATTATTCAATTATCCAATTGATAACAAATGGACCAAGCCACACAACTCAATTCAACTTACAACTGCTTCCTCGCATATTCAAGAACATTACAGCAGAACGATCCAGATAAGAGTTATCATTCCCTCCACCATATTAGATCGATTTATCACATAATTTATCCTAGACCAAACAAAAGATTCAGAAATGACATTCTTCAATTCCCTAATTGATGAAAAATGGACCAAGCCACGCGACTCAATTCAAAATACAACTGCTTCCTCCGCATATTCAAGAAAATTACAGTAGCACGATCCAGATAAGAGTTATCATTCCCTCCACCATACTTAGATCAATTTTTCACACAATTTATCCTAGACCAAACAAAAGATTCAGAAATGACATTCTTCAATTCTCCAATTCATGAAAAATGGTCCAAGCCAGTGACTCAATTCAAATTACAACTGCGTCCTCGCATATTCAAGAAAATTACAGCAGCACGATCCAGATAAGAGTTATCATTCCCTCCACCATACTTAGATCGAGTTTTCACACAATTTATCCTAAACCAAACAAAAGATTCAGAAATGACATTCTTCAATTCTCCAATTGATGAAAAATGGACCAAGCCAGCGACTCAATCCAAATTACAACTGCTTCCTCGCACATTCAAGAAAATTACAGAAGCACGATCCAGATAAGAGTTATTATTCCCTCACCATATTAGATCGATTTATCACATAATTTATCCTAAACCAAACAAAAGAATTGAAAAAGATCAAATTAAAGAGCGGAAAAAACCTATTGCGCTCGTAATAAGGCAGGTCCCTGATCCTGGAGAACTTCCGGTCAGCTTTGTTGACCAGAGACCAGTACACTTCGCTCACTGAAATGTGACATTTGCTGCGGCTGCTATGAGGCGGTAGTCCCGGCCTCATCTTCGCCGAGCTCGGATTTTCCCTCTAAAGTTTTGCCTGAAAATCTTCAGTTTTGTTCTCAGGCGCAAAAGATTACTCTCGGAATAAAGCGGAGTTACGTGATTTCCAGCAGTGCCTCCGGCGGCAATGGTCAGTGGTGGTGGAGAGAGTGATCGGAAGACTTCGACTTCAACCCTGCATATTTATTGGTGCTTCTTGATTCAGAGTATTGACGTATTTACCAGAAACCGGAACGACCGGAAGCGGAATAAGTTCCTTTCCCGGTTTATTTTTTATTTTGTGCTTTTAATATAAGAAAATTCCAATTTTTCTATTTTTTATTTCTTTATTATTATTATTATTATTTTTTATTATTTTGATCTTGATAACCACTAATGTTAATTCATTGTCACGTGTCACGGTCTTACATTTTCAACCGTCGTGATCTTGACACGTTCACGATCAGCCTTGAAGGGAGTCCAAGCCCTATATTCATTTTCCGTCTGGCTTTATGGCTTCATCGGACTTTAGGTTAGGTTTGTCTTCGTCCACCGAACATCAATTGTGCAAAATCCAAGCTTGTTCGGTCACATATGCCGCCTGGTGCATGTTCAATCATCTGCGACACAACCAACTTGCCTCTACACTAGGCTAAGTCATTTGACTCGACCACTCGACCTTACCTCTACTTGGGGCCAAGGTCTCTCACTGCAATGTTGCATCTCGTATAATCTTGGTTTCTAATTAACATAACTCATATGTCTTGACTCCATCCCAAGTCATAGGGTGTCGTCGACCATCACAACTCACTTAGTCAGGCCATCGAAAAAGGACACATGTATCGCTCACATCGAAAAAGGCACATGTATCGCTCATATTATCAGGACATCCAAACAATCATCCATCTAGGTTATATTGAGACATTGGACTCTCTCGTATCCATGTCATATCATTTACGGACTCCGTACTAGATAGTGGGTGTATGATCCAACCTTTGAACATGGGTTGGGGTGCAATACCGGCACACCTGTGTCGCTTGATACTGTCCTTGAAAAATCCATTTCAAAGGAAATCGTCCAAGACACCCGTCTCGCAACGCTCGTCCTCACTGTGACACACGTATGTGTCATAGGAGAGCGGCACACCTNACCGGCACACCTGTGTCGCTTGATACTGTCCTTGAAAAATCCATTTCAAAGGAAATCGTCCAAGACACCCGTCTCGCAACGCTCGTCCTCACTGTGACACACGTATGTGTCATAGGAGAGCTCACTTAAGCCACAGGTTTCAGGGGCAGTGGAGAGCTTACACCATGCCTCCCGGTTTCAGGGGCAGTGGAGAGCTTACACCATGCCTCCCCTATTTTAAGACATTTCTGTCAGGAATCATGACTCTCCACAATCGTATGATATTGTCCACTTTGAGCATAAGCTCTCATCGCTCTGTTTTGGGCTAACCAAAAGGCCTCATACCAATGGAGATAGTATTCATCACTTTTAAACCCATGATCTTCCACTAAATTAACGAATGTGGGACTCAGGCCTCATACCAATGGAGATAGTATTCCTCACTTTTAAACCCATGATCTTCCACTAAATTAACGAATGTGGGACTCACTCCCAATAATTCTCAACAATTTCTAATATTTCTCAAGTAGACGTTTTTTTGGTGAGCAGTTATACAACTTGGTGCAGCGTTCATTGAGTATTTGTTTGACACCAAATTTAGTGAGCTTTCTATCTTTCGTACATACGAACTTAACTCTAGAGCCGCATGCCGAAACTCATATCAAAATCCCGACTTTTGAGGTTATAGTTTAGGGGCCCTACCAACCCTTTTCGAACTTGTCTTTGACACTCGTGTTGCTTCATTCTCTACCTTGATAATCTACCTATGATGAGAAGGACCAAATTGTAAATAAAGAAAAAGTTAATGAATTTATAAGAATTTCTTGCTACTTCAAAGATTCTTTAATAAAATTCTAAAGTAAATCAATTGGGCTTAAATCAATTAGTTGACTCATCAATTGGGCAATCAAGTAAAATTTTGAATATGTAAGGACTTAATACAAAATTTTGAAATGATATAATATTAACAAATCTACTATATATATATATATATATAACTTGTTACAATCACACTCTTGATGACAGAGGACTTGCGATTGTGCGGCACTCACTTTCCAAGGACAAGTGAGTTAAGCCAATTTGTTTTTGCGTCGCCTACGGCCAAGCGACGTATGCTCGAGCCTCTGGCCTTAGTTTTAAGATAAGATTTTAGAAAACGAAGGCAGAGAGAGATTTTTGAAAGAGACGTTATATAAGCAAGTAAGAGAGAAATAACAACGACCCACAGTATATAACCTTGGGTAGGAGATATAGCTCGAGCCTCTGGCCTCGTTTTAAGAAAAGGTTTTAGAAAACGAGGGCAGAGAGATTTTTGAAAGAAACGTTATATAAGCAAGCAAGAGAGAAATAACAACGACTCACAATACATAACTTCGGGTATTTTATTTTAAAAGTTATAATATTATTTTAAATTTTTTATAAACGTTTGAAAATTAATTTTGAAAATTGAAATAAGAAAAATTAGTTAGACCACTTTATTAAATGTACAACTAACTATAATAAACCAAAATTGACAAAATATAAAATAAAAAAAAAATATTAATAATTTGAGAATGAAATAAAACAAATATAGTTTAGGACCACTTGAAAAGTACAACAACCAAAATTTTCAACTGAACTTGATGGACAAATGAAAGTACACAAAACTCAAAATAAAATAAAGCCCAAAAAGTAAAATAAACCAAATAACGTTATTATTATTATTTTAATCTAATCATCAAAATAGCATTTAAATTTTAAAATAAAAACCCCTTTAATCTCACTTATAATCTTTTTTTTTTTATTTTGTTATATATATATATATATTTATAAAAACTTATTTCTATATATTACAAATTCAGAAACTTTAGAATATATATATATATAAATTTAGTAACTTATTTCTAATTTTTGGACAAAATTTTAATATTTTATTAAGTTTAATGAACCTTTGTGACAAAGTAAATGAATAAATTGAGACGATATCTGAAGAATATGAACGAAAACAAAAACAAAACGTTTTCAAAACTCGTGTTAGTATGTGGGGTTAAAACAAGTAATTCTGTGTTATGTTCTTGGAAATGCAGATAAATGTTGCATGAAAGGATCTGTGTTAGTCTGTAGAATTCAAGACAAGTGACAGTACGATTCTCTCCTAAGAAATACAGGTGAATGTCGAGCTATAAGCCAAGTTGACAACATCACTCTGTCCTAAGAAATGCAGGTGAATGTCGAGCTATAAGTGATAACCGTGTATAAGATATATATATATATGAGAGAATGTAAAAAAGAAAAAGAAAAAGAAAAAGAAAAAAGAACCACGGGAGAAAAAGAAAGAAAAAGTTGGAACATAAGGCAAGAGACTTGTCTGTTTCCCGAACCTCAGCCGTTGCTTTTTTCCGCCCCTCGAGAAATATTAGCCCTCAATAAATTGCCCACCACCGCCGCCGTCCGGCTGAACCTCGACCACCTTCCCAGCGACTCGCGACTTCGAAAGATCTTCTTCCTCTACAGATTCTGCTTCACATGGACTCCATCGGAATCTCGGATCCGTCTCCGCCGTTCAATCCGTTCAACTTCAAGGACTGTTCTCAACAAATTTGCACCGCCTTCTGTCCGCAGTGGTGCGCCTTCTTGTTCCCGCCGCCTCCGCCGTTCTTCGGCCTCGACGATAGCGACGATTCCAGTACGTTCTTCTCGCCACTTATAGTCGCAGTGATCGGGATCTTGGCGAGCGCGTTTGTTCTCGTCACTTACTACGCGATCGTCTCGAAATATTGCCGACGGAGTGTTGGCGACGGCGGAGGCGGAGGACCGGAGGAGAGTTTCGAGACGAATCGAGCGATTAACGAAACGCGGAGGTCTAGTGCGGGATCTGGATTGGATGAGGCGCTGATTAAATCGATCTCGGTTTACAAGTTCAAGAAGGGCGAAGGATTGATCGAAGGAAGCGATTGCTCTGTTTGTTTGAGTGAATTTCAAGAGAACGAGAATTTGCGATTGTTGCCTAAATGTAGTCACGCTTTTCATCTCCCCTGTATTGATACTTGGCTGAAATCCAATTCGAGTTGCCCTCTCTGTCGCAGCAATATCGCTTCAACGAATCCTCCTCCTCAGGAGACTCCACCACCGCCCGTGACGGCGCTAGGTTACCGCCACAGCAGCGACACCGCTGTGGTCGTCGTCCAAGATTTATCCGCAAACGTAAGCCAGGAATCCGTCGTAGTTGAAATCGTAAGCGATTCAACTAATCAAGAACAAGAAAATCCGAATCCGAGAAGTTTCGATCAAGGACACGGCAGAACAGAGAGAAGAGAAGAATCGATCCATTCGATTAGGTCAGTTTCAGAAGATCATCACTCCGCTCCATGTCCAGGCGAGAATCTCTCTGTTGCGGATGTATTGAACATCAACCACGAAGAAGACGAAGAAATTGAAGCTCTAGATTCATCCATGGCAGCCGGAATCGGTCCCTCAAACGCCAACAACAAAGAAACAGAAAAATCCAGAAACAAAAACGGCGTACTGAGAATGTCGATTTCATCTGGAATTTTCTCGTTCACAAGGTATACAAAAGGGAAGAACTCGAATTCGCCAAATTAACGTCAAATTTTTTCAGAATCAAAAGTTTCAACACAGAAAAATCATCTCACCAAGATCTTCGAAGAAACGTTGTTGAATCGATTCTGTGTTCATCAACTGCAAAAACTGCAGCAAAATTTCTGAAGAACACAGTACTTGAGGTACGTTACTTCCGCCAGGCTCCATCCATTTTTCATTTTTTCCTTTCCAAAATCAAGATTGTCGGTTTGGACGATTCTGATTTGTGCTGTCTGTTAATTTCCAAAACTTACAGTTAATTTTAATGATAAATCAACTACTAAAAATATTATTATATAATTATTATTTTACAATATCATATAATTTAAAAATATTTAGTAATTAAATTTTTTATTTGAAGGAAAAATTTCTAATTTCCAATGACTATAAGTTCATAAATAATATTTATTATTTATAGCTTCATAGGTGAATTATTGCATTTATAGATGAGCATTGAAAAGTTTAAAATTGAAATACTTTATAATTATTAAATAGGTAGGTTCGTAATGAATGCTAATCATAATTATTTAATATTCAAATCATATTAAATAAAAACAGCATCTTGTTAATTTGTACTCTTGTGTTAATAATTAAATAAACTCTCTATTTAATCATGAAATTAAAATAGTTTAATTAGATAAAAAAAAATACTTATAATTTTTTTTAAAAAAATCTAGAAAATATCTTAAAATTTAAAATAAATAAAAAAATATTCAAAAAGACGGATTAAAAATAATGCTTATGAGTTTTTAAAGTTTTATTAATACCCTTAAACTTTTTTAAGAATTTTAAAACACCTTTAAACTTTTTTAAAAAATAATAATAGTATTTACCATTATTATACAAATTTTACAAATAAAAGTACAAAAATGCAAATATTTATAATTTTTAAAAAATTAAAATATTTGCAAATTGGCCCCTGAAATGAAAATAATTAGCCACTTTACTTTTGCAAAAAGAAATAAAAAATAAAAAGGACAACTTTATGTAAGCTTTACTAAACCCACCAAATAAATTCAATAGAATCATATACTCATACACTTTTTTTTTTTTNATTATTTTTATTCAATAAAATGACACGTTTACTCGTAAATTTTTTTAAAAATACGAATAAAGATTATATTATATATATATAATAATAATAATAATAATAATTTTGTGATTCAATTTTTATATGAAACTCAAAATTTAATGTTTAAATTTAATTATTATTCAATAACATGGCATCCTTCACAACAAAGAAAAAAAACCCAATAGAAATAAAACATAAATAAAATAAATAAATAAAAAAGCAGAAAGAATAAGTAAATTGGAATAATAAAAAGTAAAACTTAAAAATAAAAGGAGAGAATCCCATCAAATAATAGGGGGGGGAAGAATCTACAAAGGATAAATATAAAAAGAATAATGATTTATAATTCAAGGTATTAACTTTTTTTTTTTATAAAAAAAACATAATTATAATTGATATTTTTTCAAATTTCTTAGGATGTGGGTTCAAATTTGATGAATTCAACTCGTATATTCAATAAAAAAATAAGTCTCAACAGTTTTGTTCTCTGGCCATTTTTTCGTATTTTTTTTTCAAAGGTGTCACGGACAAATTTGACCGGTATGTTTAGTAAAAAACACGTCCTAATAAATTTATTCTCGGGCCATCTACTTTATAAGTAACCGTTTCATGAGGCTCATTATATAAGTAATATCTTTTTTTACCATCGACATAGAGTCGAAGTTTGTTATAATAGGTAATGTTTTATATATATATATATATATTTATTTATTTATTTATTTATTTATTGTTTGTCTGTCTGTCAAGGTTGGGTTGAATTTTTAATGAAATAGAAAATTTGAATCAATTCCTGGATTGAGAAGACATTTTTTTGATCTTGGATCAGCTGGATCAATCCAACTAACTCGAAAATAGAGTTACAATCCAAATAAATCTGGGATGAAGAATATCTGACCTTTGTAACCAATATTTGAAGAGACATTGTGGAGAAGGAAAGCTCCCAAACTAACGTAGTGATAGAACAGAGATTCTTCGATTTAGCATCATTACCTGGAAACGACGATCATCCTTCTCACGATGTTGCAGAAGGCCAAAAACTCATCAAACGTCGGTCCTCCTCCCTACAATTTCGTGTTCGATCGCCTTGGAGTTAGGGTTCCGACGGTTTTTGTCTCTCCTTGGATTCAACCCGGAACAGGTAATCTTTTGCTTTCTGAAATTTTGATTGATTCCTGGTTCTGTTATTTTATAGGATTTTTGGTGTTTGATATTTTGATTCCTAATTAATGACGGAGATAGTATGTGGCATGATGCAGTGTTGCACAGGCCATTGGGGCCAGATCCGTCGTGGAGTTCGAGTATTCGTCAATTCCTGCGACGGTGAAGAAGATTTTTCGAAGACTCGAAGTTGTGAGCCTCGAAGGTGTAGTTCAAAACTGACTCAAGTATCGAATAAAGAGGGTACTCTTTGTTCGAAGACTCTAGAGAAGGAGTCAAATCTTGATTAAGGGGAGGTTGTTTAAGGGGGCTCTATAGTGTACTTTGTTCGAGGGGAGGATTGTTGGGAGAAAATCCCACGTTAGCTAACTAACTTAGGGAAGGATCATGAATTTATAACTAAGGAATACATATCCATTGATACGAGGTTTTGTGGAGAAACCAAAAGCAAACCCACGAGAGCCTATACTCAAAGTGGATAATATCATACCATTATGGGGAGTCGCGGTTCCTAACCTCATATCCATGATCTGATAATATCCGTGATTATATTCATGATTTGATTTCTCTTTTTTTGATCGTTCGTTCAATTCTTAATACGACTGTCTAATACACCTACCAATAATACCCTGACTACTACAACAGTGAAGCATTGAAAGAGTGTGAGAAAGCCATGGAAAATCAAGTGTGATTTACTAGTTTTGATTTAATTTTGTAATTCATTTCGTATTAGTTGTGTTCTATGATATTAAAGTGTCGAGTTTCTTGAACTTTATCGGTATAAAATTGAATATGTGTTGACTTTAGCATAATTTAATTTATTAAGGTATAGAACGATATAGTAACGACTGGGATGCATGCTTAGATTGAGTTTAAAAGATCGGACATATAGACTCGTTGTAAGAGCTTAATGACCAAATATTGTTTCTACTGGGGTTTCCTTTAAAACGCATCTACTAGACAAATGTTTGTTTCTATCTCCAACCGACGTGCGATCACACCGATCACAATAATCCACTCCCTTGTGAGCCTAGCATCTTAAGGAATGATTTGTTTCCTTCTCCACGTGGAATTTCACAATCCACCGCATTGGGGCCCTACGTCTTAAGGAATGTATCGTTTTCCTCTCCAATCGACATGGGATCTCACAATCCACTGCATTGGGGCCAGCATCCTCGCTAGTACACCCAGTGTCTAGCTTTTATACCATTTGTACCACCGCATTGGGGCCCTGCGTCTTAAGGAATGTATCGTTTTCCTCTCCAATCGACGTGGGATCTCACAATCCACTGCATTGGGGCCAGCATCCTCGCTAGTACACCCAGTGTCTAGCTTTTATACCATTTGTAACAACTTTGAAACCATTTTGTAACAACTCAAACCCACTGCAACCATACCAAACTATAACAACTCAAACCCACGGCAACCATACCAAACTTCCACTCAAGGTTTTAAACGCATCTACCCCTGAATGCTTGGCTCTCAAAAGATCATTAATCACATTAATTAAAAAATAAATTCAATTAGTTCATTTTGTTATATTTAAAAAAAAAATTAGTAAATTAAATCATTATACAATAAATAAATCTCTAAACTTGATTAATTAAGATTAATAATCTTTAAACCATTGGATTAAGGAAAGAGAGAAACTAAAAATTACCATTAGTTCAGATAAAGTTAATCCTATTGAATAATTCTATCTCGGTTTAGAAGGTGATGATCATATTGAATAATTATCTCTACGAATAGCAAGCGACAACTCTAAACGTACAAATTTGGGTCCTATTTTTCTCCCCTTGTTTTTCTCTCTATTGTATCGTCCCGAACGTCGATACCTAAATCGGTTAACTCATTATAACGTACCAACAAACCAACTTTGTAAGGTTTGAAACCCTTCCTTCCATTGGATTTGTTTGCCAAAAGAAAGCAAAATGAATATCTGAATCCATGGAATAAGCAGCTCCCCATAACATATCAATCGCATTTCATGGAAGAAAGAAAAGGGGATGCAAGAATTCTGATCATCTCCGGTTTGATGTTCCTCTGCGTCGTCGCCGGCGGCTTCCTCCTCTGCCTCTACCTCTTGGTCCCGGAATCGGAGTCTCAAGATTGGTACTCCGTCGTCGGGATCATCTTGGTATCGACTCCATGGATGTTTTGGTTTTTGGTTTATTTGTATCATTGCCTCAAACCCATCAGAGTGCAGTCCAACGCCGCCTTGAGCCACTCCTCGAGCAGCAACCGACCGCCGTCCGTTGCCAATAACGGTGGCGGAATTGTAGCCAATCTTCCTCAAGTTGAATCGCCGGATTGTGATACGCCCGGTGATGGCAAACGACGTGTGCATTTTGGTGCAGTGGTTGTTAAGGGAAATAACCCACAAGGTGGTAAGAAATCTAGCCATGATAGCGGTTCGAAAGAACTGAGATCGAACGAGAGCGGAGCAACGTCGCCAACCCCATCTTCATAGTACGATGTGATGCACGCATGAAAAATTGTTATTTAAGAGATCGTTTGGTCATGTTCATATTTCTCGTTTCTCTTTTTTATTTTTTCTTTCTGGGTTTTACGGAAATAGAAATGTTTGATAACTGTTCTTGTTTTCCGTTCTATGTTTTTGTGTATTGAGAAAAAAAAAACGAAGAGAAATGTAAGTGTGGGATTTTTAGGTTAAAATGTTGTGTAAATGTGATTTAGAGAGGAAAATTCATGGGGATGGAATTGTTTACAACTTAATTGAGAATATTTTTAATTAGTTCTTGTGATTTTATGTTTTTTTTTAAAGAGATTAATAGATAGATGTTTGATTAGTAGTGATAATTATTGTGATTTATATGTTTTGTAATACATGAACAAAGAAGCATTTCATTTCTCATGGTTTCAAATTTCTTATTCCTTTTATCAATCGAGTTGAGATGAATCGTTCTTTATGTTCGAGGACGAAATGACCACATTTTCTATCAAATGACGTATGTTGTTTATCAAAATGAGTATAATTCAGCTGTAATTGATATATGCTGCTTTTCTTAAGATTAAAGGTTCAAATCTTCAAACTTCACATTTATTGTACGTTGTACCAAAAAAATTAGTGTTTATGTTTCAAACCAAGGTGTTCACGGAGTTTTTTTTTTTCGGCTACCCAAATGTTCAGTTCCCCACTGTTCCCCACTCTTCTATTGTTGAACTAAAAAATGATAAAGAGCTTTATGTTTATGAAGTTTAGGTCTAGACAAGAAATGGTTTGTGAGAAGTGGAAGAGTGAACGACTGTTGATGCCCTAAAAGAGAGAAGAAACTGTCATCACGAGCGTATAGATCACCAATAATGTAAAGGAGTACCTAGATAGAGGCAGACGATTGGCCGTGAATCGAAAACTAAAATTAAGTGGAAAAAATATATGAATAATCTTTGTCATTTGTTTTTGGTTTGCTACATATCATCGACAGTCTCATGGTTTTATTAAGGAAAGGTTTTAGCATCATCCCAAGCAAAATGATGGAAAAAAAAAAAAACCCACCATCGGATACGAATCAGGAGTTACTTCTTGATCAAACCGCACCGCTTCCGCCGCCTGCTTAAACTCAAGTTTCACGGTGGCGGCGGTGGTGTTGTTGATAGCTCCTCCATGGAAAGACTGA
The DNA here is from genome assembly GCF_002806865.2 of Cucurbita pepo subsp. pepo. Lineage (NCBI taxonomy): Eukaryota > Viridiplantae > Streptophyta > Magnoliopsida > Cucurbitales > Cucurbitaceae > Cucurbita > Cucurbita pepo. The sequence continues at coordinate 1,738,860 of NC_036654.1, forward strand.
GATTGTCATCAAACTTCCCATGAGTTTCTTCTCTACAACCGCCGATGAACGGCGGAGGAAATGAAACACCTTGGTAGACATGGCTACACTACTAAACTATCCATCCAACATAAATAATAAATAGAGAATAGACATCTAGGTAGCTCATAATGCTAAACTAAAATTCAAATTCTAAAATAAATATCGTCAAAACTAGATTCAACAAGCTTGATTTAACTTCAGATCTTTCGTTCCTAAAGAAAATACAAAAAATTCGGGAAAAATATACGAAATTAAAGAGACTAAACCTCAACAAAATTACTCCATGCCTCCTCGTCAATAGATAGAAATGATAAATCTGGTAGTTCATCTAGCTTTCTGTCTGCTCCCTCAACCTTCTTATGGTACTCCTCACAGTGACGGCACTTGCAGTACTGTCATTAACGAACAACATACAAAGTCAAAACATTGAAACAAATTTGGGATTAAAAAAGACATACAAACAGAGCAATCTCAAACATCCTTACTTCAACGTGTAAGCCCCTCCTGCTTTCACTTTACCGCAATCTTTGCAACCCCATATTCCCACAGCCTTCCTCTTCACCGCGTACTGGAAGGACAGATTGTACATTACTCAAATGTTTCACATTTATAGATTCAAATAAACGTTCACAAGGACGCCAAAACGAGCGTTTTAAACAATGTTGTACCTTCCCACAAAACTCACAGAAGTACTTGCTGTGCTGACTTACTTCCATCTTCTTAATTTGCTTCCTCAAACTAGCACCATAACGAGTGCCTGTAATCATCAAGAAACCATTTTTAATATGTTATATATAAAATTAAGAGTAAGACAAAGAAAGGGGAGGGTTGTCATCTAGCAAACAAGAAAAATGCTTGATCAACTAATGTAAATTCCAGACCAGTGAAGAGTATCTCTCTATCAATGCAACCATCATAATATTCTTTTCTATCAAAATCTTTCACCAAATTCCAAAAAATCCTATACAAAATCTTTTTTTATGAGAAACAGAATCCTATATATATTCCCTCTCCCAACATTTTTAGTTCAATCTTATCTTGGGAATAAGAATGATAGAATCACATACCATACTTGCCAACGATGCCAGCCTTCTTGGTTCTCTTTGTCTACACAACATCATAAAAGGTAATGAGAAAGTTACGGATCCAACCATCAAGAAGAAAAAGGAGAATAAATAAAAAGGGTGAACAGAATTCTATGGCAAGATTCCAGAAGTCTGATTTATGAGTTCATGACATAAAAAATTATTAATGATCGAATAAGCCATTAGGAATATATATTGCGTCAACTCCTTGGATAGCTAGACAACACTACTAACACAAACTCTGGTATCTGGTTCAAAAGGAGAATGAGCTTAGTCCAAAAGAAAGATTCGACATTCAGCATATTCATCGCATTAATCTGCCCTACCTAACATCCAGCAATAACTAAATGGATTGAAAACATTGTTGCCATTAGTTTGAATTTTACTACAATATAAAAGTCCGTAAAAAACCAAAATGTAGAACAGGATTAATCTTGGTGAATTTACTACAGCACTTGCATATGCCTTCTAGGTGCTAAATCAATAGAAACCAATGTCCTGCTAGCCTAACCTTCATCTTTCATGTCCTGAATATCAAAATATTGCCAGACATAAACCTCTAGACAAGGATAATGAACTTATTAAGAAAACTGATCAACAACATTCAGGAAATCCTACATCAATCTAGTCCCTTCAAATTTCTCTCGAAACAAACAAACCAACAAGAACTTGATCGCTTAACACAGAACATTGTTAAAAGCCCAAGAGACGTTATCACCACATATCCAATCAATTTCGTCTATGAAATACACAAAATAATCTCAAAGGATTCCTAAGCTCCAAACATGAAGATAAAAGTTAACGAACAATAGGCAATGGGAATTTGGATTACCATTTTGGCGAACTAGCGGGAGAGATCAGAAACCCTAGAAATCTTCAGCACTTCCCTGCGCGGCTGGACAAAGGCCGTGGCGGTTTTTTGGTTTTATACGAGTGGCTAATGGAACTCAAAATTTGCCATTCGACTGCTTTAGGGCTGCTATAGGAAAGCCCAGTAGGCCCAATAGGCCCATACTTTATTTTAATCCCCGTATTTTTATCTCAGGATTGTATCCTTTTTTCCCAGCTTTATTTTTACATTCTTACCTTAAATTTGAATAGTTAGTAATTTTTACCGTGGTAAAAAAAAGGTTAGAAGATTCCTTTAATGAGTTCTAAATAAGTTATTACATAAATTCATAAGAATTCGGAGTAAATATCGAATAAGTTGCAATCAAGCCGATCAATATGATCCAATAACGACTTACAATTTCTATAACTCAAACAATTATAAATGAGAGGCAACCCCGTGTCATACATAAACAAAACTCTTAACTTCAACACAAAACATCGAGCTCTTAGAAGTAGCAACAAGAAGACCTGAACGACTTTAAAATCTTCATAAACGTCTTGAATGAACTACAACGATGGTCGATCTCAATACTAAACATCATCGAATAATCAACCCAACATAAGTTAAAAGTTAATAATCGATATTTCTTACCAAATTTATGGGTAAAAGTTGCTTTTTTTTTTGTTTATATTTGTTCGAGTGCTTATACTTTTCAAGCCCACCGCTAGCAGATATTGTCTACTGTTGCCCATAGTTTTAAAACGCACACACTTATAAAGAGGTGAGGAAGGCTAGTAGATATTGCCCACTTTTGCCCTTTGCCCATAGTTTTAAAACGCATCCACTAAAGAAAGGTTTCCACATACTTAAGAAGTGAGGAAGATAAAATCTACAAACAGTAAACTTGAGTCATTGCGTATGTACCGTCTTAACCGATTGAGTTATATTTAGAGTATGTACCGTCTTAACCGATTGAGTTATATTCAGATTGCCACTACATCCAAATGTCATGTATAAATTTGTAAGTCGTCCTTAACCCATCGAGTTATACTCAGGTTGGTGCAATATCTACACCTCATATGTAAATTTATATATATCGTTGAACTATACTCAAGTTCACACTACATCGAGTGATTCGTAAACAAAAACAAAAACGTGCATGAATTTCATCACATCAAATACAACATGGCTTTGGGGATGAGACCATCATCCACTTCCAGCCACTAAATTTCATTCTCATCATCTTACCTCTTTACAAAAATGGAACAAAAAGTGTAAAATTAGTTTTAACATATGCATATACTTTATCTCTCTTTCCCCCCTCATTAGACAATGTTAATGCAGAGCAATCCTAGCTATTTCAGCTCATATTAACACACATGAGCTAAAGAAAAAAACCGAACAGGAATCGAACAAACCTTAGTGTACGAGGTGTTATTGACCGATGAACTGCTGCTGCTGCAGACATTCAGACAATTGAGACTTGAGTAGTATTGTCGTTGGTGTTCTTGGTCCGTTGCATTTGCTTTTGGACTGCTTTGATGGCTGCTACTCTAGCTGCGTTCGCTGCTCTATTCGCCGCTGCTACTGCCCTGTTCACCCTTTCGTCCACTTTCCCGACGCTGTAGGCTTTGTCAGCTGCTCGTCTTGCTTCCTGTAGACAAACCAATTAGAAAACCATCTCGAACCCTGAACGACACGAAAAGTACTTGACAACCACAACGATTCGTGTAGGAAAGAGGGATTTGTACCTGCACTACATTCAGTACTTTGGAATGGTAAACTGCGACAGGGGATACTGGATAAGTAGAGCTCTGAGTGCTCGGAATGTCGAGAACTCCGTTCTGCCAGTGACCGGATCGGGTTTCTCCGTTTCTATATGTATACATTCCAAGTCCTTGCCTTCTGCCTTCATGCCAAGCACCCTCATATCGGTGTCCATTATTAGCAAATTGGTAAACCCCAAATCCATGCATTTTGTCCGTAAAATATTCACCAGCATATGTGTCCCCGTTTCTACAAGTTTTAAAGAGTACAAATATCAATAAGAAAAGGTAGATCAGATAACATGTAGATTATATAAAAGGAAAACTGCTCCAGATTTACACATTTGCCTTGAAATATCGTATAGGACATGAAGCTCGTAAGCTCAAATTCCAATGAAGCAAATGGAGGGACGTTTTCTCCGTTCTTAGCCGAAGAACAATTGTCCTAAATATCTCAGTATATCAAAAATGTTTCAATAATTGAACAATACTAGAGCTTAAACAGTTTAACTATATCCAAATTCCCTACAGAGCTGTTTCACATCCTTATCAATTCAGTTTCCCAGCTATCTCGGCTTATAGGTATAAAGCCTAAGTAAATTTATAACAGTCCAAGCCCACCGCTAACAAATATTGTTCTCTTTTAGTTTTTCCTTTCAGGCTTCCCCTAAAACACGGTGTGCTAGAAAGAGATTTTCACACCCTTATAAAGAATACTTCGTTCTTCTCTCTAACCTACGTGGGATCTCACAACCCACCCCTCTTAGGGGCCCAAAGTCTTCGTTGGCACACCGCCTGATGTCCATCCCCTTTGGGGCTCAGCGTTCTCGCTAGCGCACAACCTGATGTCTGGCTCTGATACCAACTGTAACAACCCAAGCCCACCATCGTTAGCAGATATTGTCCTCTTTGGACTTTCCCCTTCAGGTTTCCCCTCAAGATTTATAAAACGCGTCTACTAGGGAGAGGTTTCCACACCCTTACAAAACCCTTATAAAGAATGCTTCATTCCCCTCTACAACCGATGTGGGATCTCACAAAATCAAACCAAGGACCCTTCTTTCTTTGTTGCCCTTTCTTGGGTTGGTTTCTCCGACACTTTCCTTCATCTTAAAAATTATGTACATTCAAAACCTAAATATAGCAGGGAACAAGGTGTTCTTGGTCAAAAGAAAGCCAAGACAATGCTCAACTTAAGAATGGTCAGATAACAGGGGCTTCAATAACGGGAGATAACCTCCAAGATCCAAGATTCATAGAACTCATTCAAGTGATACTAACTATTTCATTGAACCCATTCAAAACACTAATGCATAATTTGATGAACAGTTAGGAAAGGCAACAGAAACTGGTAAAAACAGCAATGCATAATTTGAATTCCAAGTCCTAGAAACCTTGAAGCAAACATATTAACTACCTGAAATGGTAATGGCCAAGTCCATGTTTGAGACCCCATTTGAATTCCCCGACGAATCTGCTTCCATCGTCGCAGGTATGAACTCCACATCCATGACTCTGCCCATTGGACCATTCTCCAGCATAAACGTCTCCAGTGTAAAACCTGTACATCCCAAAACCGTGCCGGAGGCCCTGCCGGTACTGCCCACGGTACCGGCTTCCCCTAGCCCATGTCTCAACTCCATATCCATCATACTTCCCATCAACCCAATCTCCTTCATATCTACCACTCATATAGTAGTAATAAACACCACTCCCTGAACACTTCCCCTTATGAAACTCGCCCTCATAAACGTCGCCATCGCTGTAGACCTGAACCCAACAACCTGAATTCAGCCTCTTCTCCGATTTTGATCGAGATCCAATTGACCACAAAACCGGGAGATGCGTTCTAGATGACGAAGACGACGAAATGAGCTTCACAGGGAAAGAACGGGCGAGAAACAAACGTATTGAAGGAAGGCGAGGAAGGGCGAGATTAAGAGAAAACAAAAGGGCAGCAGAGAAAGCAAAAGCCGAGAGGAAATCGAGGAAAAAAGAATGGGTTGGATGAGAAACTAAGAAATAGAAAAACGGAAGAGAAAACAAAAGAATCAACCGCAAATGGACGCGGAGACGACGAAGCTGCTTGAGCCGCCGGAGCAAACGGAAAACGGTACTCCGGACGGCCAAAGAGACAGAAAAGAAAGAGGGATTGACGGAATTGAATTGAGGGGCGGAAGGAAGACGATACAGAGAAGGGGATTTAGAGAGGGAAGAGTGATTATGAGTCAAGAGAGGTCTCTTATAAGGCGCAGTAGAAGAAGAAGACGACGGCGATGGCACAATCGGGTCATGATGAGCAGGAGTTTCGATCAAAATTTGAGGAGTAGTAAAAGAAAGAAAAGATCGCTGAGATTGATGATTATGAGAATGCGGCGGTGGATGTTTCTGATGAATTGAGATTGAAGATGGGAAAAACAGGGGAGGGGACGGATTGAAATCGGAAGAGACGCCGCTGCTTTCTTTTCCGATCTGAACTTCCGATTTCTTCTGATGCATTACATAAGAAATTCACCGAATTGAAGAAGAAAACAAACAAGATTCGAAATGGAAACGAACAAAAAAGAAAATCAAATTCTCCCCTGGCAAAATCTTTCAATCTTCAAACTTCAAATCGTTCTTCTTGTTCCTTGTTCTTGTGAGAAGCTAATGGTTTGGCGTTAAAATCTTCGAATTCAGCGGAGAAAACTCGATGAATGTGGTTCGAGAAAACTCGTCGAGTGAGGAACGGAGGAGAGAGAAGGAGCGGTGTGCGCGTAGAATTTATGGATTCCAAACCCCAAATAAGCAACTCTGCTAGGGAAATCGAACCTCCTAAATTACCAAAACACCCCCCTCTTTCTACAAAATTACTTAAATAACAACGGATATAATCAATGGAATCATCGTTAAATAACATTAATTTTATTTTTTAAAAAAATAAACTTATTTTAAATAATAATATTTTTCATAATAAAATATTAAATTTTGTCGACAACCAATTTCAAATAAGTACGCACGTAACTTAAAAAATCATAATCATTATATAACAAAATTTAATATTCAATAACCACTTAATTTCACGTGATAAATATTAATTTCTTATATATTAAAATTTATTAAATATAATTTGTTACAAAAAATTAGATTTTACTAAAATTAAAGTTTAAATATTAAATTTTGGTTTGGATAAAAGTATAGGGAAAATAATTATTTTTTTAACCTACTTTTTATTTATTTATTTTAATTTCTTATTTTTATATATTTATATTGACAACTTGGTGTCTCTCTTACCTATTTAATAATTAAGTATTTGATGTTCGTTACGTAGAATATTCCTTAGGGTGTTATTAAATAATCATCGTTTTTTTTCTTTTTAAATAATATTTTCATATGTTTTAATTATTATATATTTATAATTTTAAATAGTTATGAAGGGTTAAACAAATCCCAACGGTTCAAAAAAACAGTCAACTATTACATTATGTTTTATGTTTTTTAAATTTTATTAATTTTTGGTTTAAAATTAAATAACTAAATATATTGAATATGCCCGTTATAAAACAAAATTAAGTTAATTATTTCAAAAATTATAGTAATCTTAAATTTGAAGTAAAATCATATTAGCGGAAACGACCCGTGAAGCTCGTAACCATTGTTGTGCCAAATAAGGAAACCATATGTAGTCATACTATGAAGCATTTCTAACTCGACCGTGTTGTGGGATGGGAGAAGGTTGTTAGGGTACGTGACAACTTTATATGAATTGATGGCTTCGAGAAAAGTACGGGACTCTCGGTTGAAGTTCACTTTCTATCTTCTCTTAGCACTCTGTTTTTCTAAGCGGTTTTTCATTTTAGTAAATTGTTATATACTAAAATGTAAAAATAAATTGTTACGGAAGTAAAAAAAAATACATTAACCAAAAAAATCATTTTATTTATTTATTTATTTATTATTATTATTTGTTAATTGTAATTTCTTATTTTAAATGGAGTTTTAATATATGATTAATAATTAAGTATTAAGTATTTGAGGTTGGTATTGTAGACTATTCCTTAGGGTGTTATTAAATAATCACCATATTTTTTATTTTCTTTTAAAAAATAGTCAATTATTATATTACTTTATTAAATATTTATAATTTTTCGGGTTTAAAATTAAAAGGCTAAATAGATAGAATGCTTCCTAATATTTTAAAGAATTTTAAGAAAAACTAAATGGATAATTCTTAAATTCAATTTTACTTTTAATGTATTAAAAATTATTTACTATAAAATTCATAAGGTAGATAAAAGTAATTTAATAAGGAGTATAATATTAACTATGTGAAATTGAACATCAAGCACCAGTGGTCTAGTGGTAGAATAGTACCCTGCCACGGTACAGACCCGGGTTCGATTCCCGGCTGGTGCAATAAAAATAGTGGCATTATCAATGACGAATTCTAGCGTTGACAGTGATCAGGGTCGATCACAACCGTCTGATCTTTGTGACGAATTGTTTAGCACAATCAGAGCTTGCCTTTTTTATTTATTTTTTTAAATACATAAAAACAATTATTCCGTTAATTTATATTTTTTAATTCTATTTCCATCTTCTAATCAGTTATATTATTTATATTTATTTAGTTAATAATTGTTCGGAACTTAATTATCGACTTTTTATTATATTAACATTATAACACTGTTCCGAACTTCATTTATGGTTGTCATTTAATGTTGCTCACATTTTTACGTTTTTTTTTCTTTATGTTTAATTCTTGCACGTGCCATTTGTAAATTGAAATGACTTGACTTTTTGCACACGTACCGGTCAGAGACGTCACTTAACACGTTGTAATTTAAAATACATGAAAATATGTTAAAAGACACTTAAGTGAAATCATGCTCGAGTACCCCATTTTAAAAGGAAAGACGTGAAACGTTTTAAATAGAGAAAAACACAAAAAATGTCAACGTTGCTTTATGATTGGCTTCTCCACCCTATTCGTTGCTTCGATAAATGGGTTAGGGAGTTTGGGCTTTACGGAACTATTCCATCTTCTACAACAGAGGATTCAATCTTTCATACGTACAAACAAAAAGAGTAGACACACGGACATTGATGATTTATCGTGGGGAGAGAATTAAAATGGAAGGATTCAATGTTATGAAACAAAAGATGTTTGGTACTGTAAGCCGAGACTACGAGACGACCCCTTTTGAGAGGACACAGTCTTAAGGACACACGATCTTCCCATCTTCACAATTGATCTTAAATTATAATGGTCTTAGCTTCTATATCCGGACCATAAATGACTTCATTATTATCATTTAGTCAAACCCAATGTCCGGGTCCATTGAAGTAAACACTACGCACCTCTTCCAAATGTAGGGCTCCATTGATGGAGTCTTTTTAGACTTATTTGAAAGATTAAGAGTATCACTAAATTAAACAACAAGCACCAGTGGTCTAGTGGTAGAATAGTACCCTGCCACGGTACAGACCCGGGTTCGATTCCCGGCTGGTGCATAAAGATATATAGCAGTGATGATATAGCGTTGAATGTGATCTAGGTCGATTACAACCGTCTGATGATTCTGACGATTATATAAACGCAATCAGNTTTTTTTTTTTTTTTTTTTTTTTTTTTTTTTTTTTTTTTTTTTTTTTTTTTTGTGTTAATCCATTCTCGTCCTAAATTGCTTGCTGTTTTATTTTTCCTCAAATTTTCGCTTACTTTCAGCATTAGTATCCAAAGTTTTATTTTATTTTTCTTCAAATTTTTAATTATATATTTACCTCCACACCGTCATACCTTACTCAAAAGTCGAGATCTAGCAATTAGATCAGATGACAATGTTGTATAATCCAACTTCACTCACTTGGAATCGAGCACCAATTCAGAGTTCTCTCTTTCTCATTGCTCAAGGAAAATAAACCTCTATAACAAAACATATGAAAAGTTGACGTTCAAAGAGTCATGGAAAACACGTTTATTTCGAGTATCAAAATTGCCTTACTGCGTTCCTAAAAATCCTCTTTTAATCAAATGCTTCACTAGAAAGCACTAACAATTTCTTTTTTTACGTCTATCATACGAATTATTTAAAACACTTTCATAATACATTTTATTTTTTAAACTAAATATTATCAGCTACTAAAAGTACTACTAGAAGTATATTTTAAAATAGTATTTAATTAAGTTTTGAAAACGTAATAAAAAGTGATTTTTGACCAATTAAAAGCTACTTTTAAAATTTTAAACAATCAAGCAAATAATATTATTTCAGAAAGCATATAACCAATTCGCTTCTAAAACTGCTTAATATAATACATGTTTAATCACTCAAGTATTGTTTAATATCAATTTCTTTTGTTCAGTTGGGTGTGCGGGATGAGCGCGCAGAGGCGTGCAGGGGGTGTGCAGGGGCATGCGGGGTGAGAGCGCGGGGGTGTACAGGGGCGTGCGGGGTGAGAGCGCGGGGGGAGAGTTTCATAATTATAATCCTCAAAGGCCCCCCAAAGAAATTGATATTAAACAATACTTAAGTGATTCAATCACATTATCTAACAATACCATGAATCAATCACATTACAAAAAGAAAAAACATAAGCAACTCATAACATAAACTCAAAATTTTCAATGCAGAACATCAGAAGCAAAAATTTCCTGAAATCATGAACCAAACCATACCCTAAACAGTCTACAACAAGTAAGAGATGAATTCTTATTACAACTACTCAGAGATGGCGGTAAGGGGGGCTTAAAACTAAGGTGTATCAAGGAAAAAGAATCAAGTACAAGGACTGGAAGGAATAACAGCAAGTAATTTGATTTAACAACCCATAAAGAAGAAATAAACTTACAAACACTATTTATTTTCATGAAATGACAATAATAAGAAGAAAATAAGGCATATGTTCTACTACTATGACAATTTTGCATTGCGAACATTTTTGTTTAATAATCATTTTAATACTTTCTGAACAACTGCTTTTACCTTGACCGTTGGAAGAACCATGATGAGTAAGCACATATCGGCAGTGTCCTTTATTAGAAGTATTGCACCGGGCAGCGCATTTGCAAATGGATGAATATTGAAGATCTCAACCCAAGATGATGATGCTCTCCAACTCAATCATGGTTTGTGAAGCTTGAAGCCAAAAACTCTGGGAACATAGCTCTGTGTTGCTTTTTGTGGCTTGAGGTGACCGTATGTCATCAGGAACAAGTGCGGGAATGTGGTTCCGAAATATGCTCCATCAATATCTTAGGCCAGGTGAAGGAAATCTTGAAGAACACAAGAAACTACATGTGTACATCAACAGTTCATCAACCATGCAATAAAAATTGCACGAATGGTTCATAAAAAGACGTTTAGCAAGAGCATTCAATAGCAAAGGGAAAAACAGGGAACTCAAGTCTCCAAAATTTGCTGGAGAGCACCAAACATAATTTCAGGACCATTACCAAAATAAAGGATCGAGTAACAAATTCATTCCCAGCCCATTTTGAAGCAAAATTTATCTGATGCAAGCTTTAACAATGAATATCCGACATGACAACTCTAACTTATCATCACATATCAGGGAAGGGGTAACTTTCGAGAAAAATGGGCATCGAGTGAAAGCACTTCTCTTCTTCTATCAGTACTTTTGAAAGATACACTAATTATGTGCTTAAGCACTTTATGTGTTTACAGAATTTCCAAAACCACTTCTGATTTTCTTGCTAAAGACACAGATAATCATAATAAGTGTTTTTATTTAGCTAAAAGCAAGGGTCACCTGCTGAAAATCATTCCAAAACCCACCCTTATGCTCTTAATATCGAGAAATGTAAGACTTAGTGAGAATCTGAGACTGGCTACAGATTTACCATAGCCCTCAACAAACAAAAGCATGCAAATTGGCGTTGTTTATCTATTTATCACAAAGCATGTGTTTTCATGAGATTACAGAACCAAGTATGATCAAGCATCTTTCAAGGATGAATCAATTGAGAATGTAGTGACCATAATCTTGCTGTAAGGGAGGGCCTCCTTTGCAATGGTTCTACAGTACTGCTTTGGAATTTTTAGAACTTACAGACGGCTAACTTGAACAAAGACATATATTAACTAACTTTCTGCATATCAACGACTAATGATTATCAATGCATTGATACATCGTGTTGAACTGCATTAACAGTTGATCACAACAATCTGTCATAATTGTGGCTCATTTGTTCTCAAAATACAAACTCAGTTTGTGATCACAAATAAGAATCCACATGGAAAGAAATCACTGGAAGAATAGTATAAACAAATATTATCTTCATTTGCAATAGGAAAGACATTAACATTACAAAAAAAAATTATGAAAGTAAACATGCTCTTGACACAAATAAACCATAGGAAAAATCAATCACATAAAATAAAAAAAATTAGGCNATTTTTTTTTTTCGTACCGTAAAAAGTGTTAATTCTACTTTTTAAAGTTTCTGAATATATTTTTAAAATGATTTAAATTATTAATGAAACTTTTTTGAAAGTTTAAAAATATTCTTTAAAAATTATTAAAAATTCAANGCCATGCTTCACTTTGAATTCAACAACAAAAGCATATAGACGTGCAGCAAAGAATCAAAATAATTATGTATGAAAATAAAGCTACAAGAGGAAGGGGAAAACGAAGCAGAAGAACAAGACATGATAGATTATAAAAAGGATACTGCCTTGATATTTTGAACGAGGGTAATATATGTCTTCACACTTTGGGCAGTATATCTTTACAGTGCTTGAACGAGGAATATCTGACTGCCCAACTGGAAGGCATGGTTGTCCACAGCAGTACACTCTTGGGCACCTCCCAAAGTCATAGTTTTTCAACTTCTCTAGCTTTATTTTTCTAATTAGTTAAACATAGGGGAGAAATAAGTAGTTAAAGAAACATGCATAGGAAATTACCATTGCAGATATTCCTTTGCCAGTTAGGATGTATCTGACATGAATAAGACCATACAGCATCTCAGCAGCCGACTCAACTAATTCATTCTGTTCTTCAGTGAACATGTCACCTGCACAGACCATACACAGACAATAGACCAAAAACATCACATAAAAAAAATGGACGAGCACGAAAGAACAAAGAAAGGAAGTATGGACTATGCAGTAGTATCGTTCTTAAGCCCCTTATCTACAAGTAAAAACAGTGCACACTAAAATTTTCTCACTACAAGGCACATGTTAATTTTCACTACTGAAATAAGCGGGAAACATCACGAAAAAGAGTAAAACTTCCACTAACAATTCCAAAATCAATCAGTTAGTAAAAGATATGCTTATCAAAAAACTCTTAACTTTCTAAAAATGGACTGTGATATCTTCCAACCATCTGATTCATGGAAAACTCAATCAAAGCTACCCGTCATATTCAAAATTCTTAGAACTCAAAGGCACTATTGTACAACCTAGAATAGATTCGAATGCAAACAACATTCTTATGTAATGCTATTATAGCGCAGCAAGCATTCACACACAAAACTGAACTTCAAATGATATTATGGAATTCAAAAAAGCTAATGGGAGCAAGCTTTATACATTCATTAAAACACAAGAAAAACAAAAATTAAGAGCGGGACATGATAGTCTCACCATGAGAAGATTCAACATCCAAAATAAGATCAAGTGCATAGTCGTAGTACGGAACTTGACTGCTCAAGCCACAAAGATTGAAATCATCTTGTATGTACTCGTCATCAACTTCACAAAAGAATTCATTTCCCCTCAAATTGCAAAACCAAGAAATCCATGATGTATCATCTCCGTCTGAGCCACTGACATCCGACTCTTCGCTGTCTGTTTCAGATTCCTCTGCTATGATCGGAAACTTGTTAGCTACAACAAACTGTACAAGAAATAAAAAAAGTGACGAAGAAGAAGATAAACAATCGCAATTAAGATCTCCCGACAAAATAATGTTACCATAAAAGCCAAGCACCACTCTATCATTGGATAACACTCTAATAACAAAAGTAAAAAATAAGAACGTTCATTACGCAAAAATGCATTTCCAGTTCAGTTCATTTTTATGTACAGTTTCCAAAACACGAAACAGAGACATTGAATGATCCAGATCCTCTTTATAAAAAAAATAAAAAAAAAATAAAAAATCGAAACTGAGGAGGAACAAAACCAACACTAACCATCAGAGCATTTATTCTTGGGTAGAGACACGGAACGATGATCGAGCTGTGATTTACCAGTCGAAGTCGAGGGTACAGAGAGCCTCTCCTTCTCCTTACTATGAAGACCTCTAGAAGTAGACGGAGAAGTCTTCTCCAGATGCTTATCAAGAGCATCGTTGATGCGCTTCCGATCGATCTCCGATTTCGACGAACCACCAATCCCCCCTCCGCCTCCTCGATCCCTATACATATCTTCAACGAATCACAGCTCGTAAATTCAAATTCAAATTCAAATTCAACCAACTGATGGAGGGACCCCACCCTCCCAAGAAGAAGGTGAGATTATGGCTTTTCAGAAGGGAAAATCAGATGAATTGATATGCATAAGCGAGCATCAAAGTGAAAAATGGAGGAAAGGGGGGGAAGAACAGTAGGGTTTGATGAAGAAAAATGGAAGGAGAGGTTTCTAGGGTTTGAAGAAGTGGAAGAGACCAGTGCTCTTTCGCTTCTCTTTCTCTCTCTAAAAGGAAACGAAAAACAAAGAGCTTAGCAAAGAATTGCTCAGACGGAAAGTTAATTGTATTATTGATTTTTTTTAATTCAAAAAATATATTATTATTTCTTTTTTTTTTTTTAATTTTAAAATGACCGAGGAATAAAGTTTTAATTTAAATATTTCTTTTTTTAAAATTAGGTCACAAGTTTGGTCGGTAGTGTTGTATTTATCCAGATTTAAAATATTTATTCTGTGAGGTTTTCAAAAAAAAAAATATTTTCTTTCCCTTGAAATAAATCATAGATATTCACAAACATTATGATCATTTTACTATTTATTTCATCGATAAAACCATTTATTATTTTATTTTTACATTATTTTGTAAACTATGTCACATAATTTATTTCAATTTTCATAATAACTGTCACATCAAGTTCCATCCAATTTATAAATAAATCTCTTCAAAATAATATTTTCGAATTAATTTCAAATTTTAAGGTAAAAATAAAAAATTTCAGATTGAAACGTCTCCTAATATAATATAGTTTACTAAATTAAAAAACAAATATTTAAATCTTTTTAAAATAACTATTTAAATTTAAAATATCTTACTTGAATTTTGGATTAAAACTATTAATACTTTTATTTTTTAAAAAAATACCATACAACTTTCAAAATAGTTTAAAAAATATAGTTTAAAATTTTAAAGGTTTCATCAACCACCTTTAAAAAAAAAACCCTAATTTTTAAAAAAAAAATTAAAAATTATTTTTATTAGTTTAAAAAATGTCCATGAACTAAAATATGTCCATGAACTTTTTTAAATAATATTTAAAAATTTTAAGATAATATATGAGGCGTTAATTTTTATTTATATATTGACGATAATATTTTTTTTTTTCGTACCGTAAAAAGTGTTAATTCTACTTTTTAAAGTTTCTGAATATATTTTTAAAATGATTTAAATTATTAATGAAACTTTTTTGAAAGTTTAAAAATATTCTTTAAAAATTATTAAAAATTCAAAAGCATGTTTGAAAAAAAAAAAAAAAAAAAAAAAAAGATTTTTCATCCAAAACTAGGGCAATAATATTTTTTAAATCAAGCTAAGTAAACAATGAATCAGGAAAGGCTAAGATCAAGGCTAAGTAAACAATGAATCAGGGCCGGCGATCCTCCACCTTCTTCCCTCCCCGAAAACCTCTCTGAAATCAACAGCATCAGAGCTCTAACTTCACAGGCAGAGAACAAAGAAGACGATTCGATTATGCACGGTTGGATATCGAATCTCTTCCCGCATTTGGAGCCGTGACGGAATCAATAAGGTAATCGAGTAGAATCGATTTCGCATTTTGCATTTTGCATTTTGAATTTTCACTCTGTTTTTTCGAATCCATTGGTTAGGGCTAGTTGATTGATTGATTGATGAATTTGGAGATTTTAGGGCGAACTTGGTGCATTCGAGCGGGACGATTCGATTATGCACGGTTGGCTATCGAATTTCTTCCCGCATTTGGAGCTGCAGTAGAATCGATACGGTAATCGAGCGAAATCTACTTCGCATTTCGAATTTTGATAAGTTTTTTCGAATTCATTGGTCAGGGCTAGTTGATTGATTGATTGATGAATTTGGAGATTTTAGGGCGAACTTGGTGCATTCGAGCGGGACGATTCGATCATGCACAGTTGGCTATCGAATTTCTTCCCGCATTTGGAGCTGCAGTAGAATCGATACGGTAATCGAGTGAAATCTATTTCGCATTTCGAATTTTGATAAGTTTTTTCGAATTCATTGGTCAGGGCTAGTTGATTGATTGATTGATGAATTTGGAGATTTTAGGGCGAACTTGGTGCATTCGAGCGGGACGATTCGATCATGCACAGTTGGCTATCGAATTTCTTCCCGCATTTGGAGCTGCAGTAGAATCGATACGGTAATCGAGTGAAATCTATTTCGCATTTCGAATTTTGATAAGTTTTTTCGAATTCATTGGTCAGGGCTAGTTGATTGATTGATTGATGAATTTGGAGATTTTAGGGCGAACTTGTTGCATTCGAGCGGTACGATTCGATC